>NW_022987967.1:0-54342 GCF_902827165.1 Trematomus bernacchii
ATGTTTTTTCCATCTTAAGGTTTGCAAGTTTGTTTCGTAACGGACGAAATGTAAATATATTTATAAACGGACAAGTCAAATCAAGCAATCTGATTGGTCGATAGCGTTTTTGCGGACCTTTTTGATTACAGATTTGAAAACATGGTTGCTTGCTTTAAAAGTAGCACAATTCATGATGTCAGACTTTGGGAAGTATCTAGATACCCCTGCCCTAATGCCAAAGGAACTGCACACTGAATATGTTTTGCCGTTTGATGTCTATGTCTGGACCTTTGTGTAAAAAGGAGGGTTTCTGCCCCGTTACTTCTCCGCTGTTTTCTTGTCGCAGTTTGCTTTTCAGCCGAACTGTATACAGTTAAATCGACCGGACTTCTTTCTGCAGATGTGAGCGTCCTTAACAACGGTCAATACGTCCTTGCTGCACATTATCCCTTACATGTTTCCATCTTAAGCTTTGTTAGTTAGTTAGTTTCCTAACGGACGCAATGTAACAGCTGTAACGGTTGTTGCTTTTCTCAGACGTGGAGGGATACTGACTTGTTGTGAAAAGTATGTTGTGAATATGTTCGCTAGCTGTTAGTGTTGTTGCATAGCAACCACCTCGCACTATGTTTCGTGCAGAAGGCAACAGAGGGACTATTTTATTTTGAACATCATTATTTACTAATAAAAACTATTTAAATTAGAGTGTGTATTTTTCTTTCATATTGCCATATATACATACATATATATATTTATATATATATATATCTCTATTTAAATGTCCTCACCTTGCAGGCCCTGTACAGGTGCTTCCTCTCCTTCGTCCTCCGGTACAGGGACAGGAAGATGAATCCGTTCCCTGCCGTGCCGTGGCAGAGTCCGTATCCTTTCCTCAGGAAACCTCTCTGCCAGATCACCTCCGAGCAGTCTGATGCCTCCTTCAGGTACTTCTCCTCCTGGAACACCTGAGAGAGAGACAGGTGAGAGACAGACAGGTGAGAGACAGACAGGTGAGAGACAGACAGGTGAGAGAGAGACAGGTGAGAGAGAGACAGGTGAGAGACAGACAGGTGAGAGACAGACAGGTGAGAGACAGACAGGTGAGAGAGAGACAGGTGAGAGACAGACAGGTGAGAGACAGGTGAGAGACAGACAGGTGAGAGACAGGTGAGAGACAGACAGGTGAGAGAGAGACAGGTGAGAGAGAGACAGGTGAGAGACAGAAATGTTGTTGTTTGCGTTCACGAATTCGATTAATTGAACGACACTGCTCGACCCCCTGGAAAAGCTATAGTACATATATGCCAGTAGCTACTGACCATGCTACAGCACCAACATATGTGCTATATAAATAAAAAGCCTGATTTGATGAACGGAAGATGAAATAAGTATCAAAAAAATCAATGTGCAATGAGTCAATGTTAAAATATCGAATTTTTGAAGGAAGATTTGAAAACGAGATCACCCGCTCCAAAGTGCCACACTCAGCACATTACGCCACAAGAACGCTTGTGCCAAACAATCAACGGAAGTTGTATTTAAAAATATTGTGAAGGAAGTCTGTCAGACCGTAAGTGGCTACGCAACAACAAGTACGCTTATATGTCCAATTAATCAATTAGTTGTATTTCTATTCAAGATATTCAGAAATATCCTTCAAAACAAAAGCTCGACAAATACTAACTCTTTGAAACACCATCAATAACTCCTCTCCTACGTCACATGCTTGGCCTGTCACTTTAAGAGTAGCAGCCGCAAGGGGTTGTGGGTTTTGGACTCTGTGTGTGTGTACAATGTGATGGCCAAGGCGAAGTGCGGAGGTATGAAGAGAGAGACGAAAGTCTAGAGAAACTAGTCAGAAAAGGAATAGTGTCTAGTCTGTATGTATGCAATACAGTGTCAATGTAACTGAAGAACGTCAATAAACGGAGGTTCTTCCCACGGCACCCGTTTGCATCCTTTTTTCCGCTCGAAATGTCTGGGCAGCTGGTTACAGGCTGACAACGAGCCAAGTCAGAAACATCCGGTGTGCATTAGAAACTACGGTTTCGGTGCCGACATACCGTTAGTAAAAAGGTAACACCTAGTTGCACGGCAACTAATTCTATCACTAACTAAGCACGGTTAATGTTGTCCCAGTGACAGCGCAAAGACAGTTGCAGCGGGGACAACGTCACCTCTGTCTCATTGTTCACTTTGAACATTCATAGGCTATAAGATAAACTAAACAACTCACGCATGTCATATTAGGTCATATATTACAAGTGCTTTGATATTGACTTGGTTCATACAAAAACATTAGACACATACATGATATGGACACTGAGCAAAACACTTTACATGCAGCCAGCCAGCCACTCACTCACACTGCAACATCACCCCCTGCTGTTCGTTATCAGACAAGAACGGAACATGACACAAGTATGAAGAAATGAATGTGGGAATAAACACATCAATAAATAAATGTGGTAATAAATACATGAATGTATAAATAAATAAAAGTGTTCAATAAAACACTTCATTATATATATTTCTGTACAAGTGGCATTTTATTGTTGGTAGCTAGCAGTGAGTCAATAATACTAGTAGTGATTTCAATAAGTTCTCAACAACTGCTGCATGAATGGTGTGAGACTCACCGTTGAGCGGCCCGACCAAGTAAGGAGCCAGAGGCACAAATCCCAAATACAACCCGCTGTGGGCCTTTATTAAAAATCATGAACACATGACACACAGCCTCAATCTGCTGTTTCTCCCTGCACACAGCCAGCCACAAAGATCTCACACCCCGCTAACCCTACAAGCACAGCACCTACATACACACACAGACTAACAAGACACAGGTGAGGGGGGAGCAATTAGACACAGGTGAGGGGGGAGGAGCCATCACAGGGCACCAGGTGAACACAATCCCAAACAGAGATCACCTCCAGTCCAGTGTAATAATGTATGCTGATGATTCCACAATATACAGTACAGCATCAACATGCAGTGAGTTAAACAATCTACTTAAAATAGAGATTAAAGCCATAGCAGACTGGGTCAACAATAACAAACTGGTACTCTACATTGCAAAACCAAAGTGTATTTGTTAATATACACCCCTAAAGTCCTATCCTATATTATGTGATATACATATCTTTATGTTACATGTTGCTCAGTATGATATGATAAACTGTGTTATATGCTGCTGCAGGAAGGATACTGTATATTGTAGAATATCTATTAAAGATAGCTATATACACAGTACTGTATATCTGCACTCACTCACACTGCAACAGCACCCCCTGCTGTTCCTTATCAGACATGCATGATAAGTGATCGTTGCTCAGTATGATAAACTGTGTTATATATGCTGCAGGAAGGATACTGTATATTGTTGAATATATATATGAAAGATAGCTATATACTGTACTGTATATCTGCACTCACACTGCAACAGCACCCCCTGCTGTTCCTTATCAGACAAGAACGGAACATGACACAAGTATGAAGAAATGAATGTGGGAATAAACACATCAATAAATAAATGTGGTAATAAATACATGAATGTATAAATAAATAAAAGTGTTCAATAAAACACTTCATTATATATATTTCTGTACAAGTGGCATTTTATTGTTGGTAGCTAGCAGTGAGTCAATAATACTAGTAGTGATTTCAATAAGTTCTCAACAACTGCTGCATGAATGGTGTGAGACTCACCGTTGAGCGGCCCGACCAAGTAAGGAGCCAGAGGCACAAATCCCAAATACAACCCGCTGTGGGCCTTTATTAAAAATCATGAACACATGACACACAGCCTCAATCTGCTGTTTCTCCCTGCACACAGCCTGCAGCCAGCCACAAAGATCTCACACCCCGCTAACCCTACAAGCACAGCACCTACATACACACACAGACTAACAAGACACAGGTGAGGGGGGAGCAATTAGACACAGGTGAGGGGGGAGGAGCCATCACAGGGCACCAGGTGAACACAATCCCAAACAGAGATCACCTCCAGTCCAGTGTAATAATGTATGCTGATGATTCCACAATATACAGTACAGCATCAACATGCAGTGAGTTAAACAATCTACTTAAAATAGAGATTAAAGCCATAGCAGACTGGGTCAACAATAACAAACTGGTACTCTACATTGCAAAACCAAAGTGTATTTGTTAATATACACCCCTAAAGTCCTATCCTATATTATGTGATATACATATCTTTATGTTACATGTTGCTCAGTATGATATGATAAACTGTGTTATATGCTGCTGCAGGAAGGATACTGTATATTGTAGAATATCTATTAAAGATAGCTATATACAGTACTGTATATCTGCACTCACTCACACTGCAACAGCACCCCCTGCTGTTCCTTATCAGACATGCATGATAAGTGATCGTTGCTCAGTATGATAAACTGTGTTATATATGCTGCAGGAAGGATACTGTATATTGTTGAATATATATATGAAAGATAGCTATATACTGTACTGTATATCTGCACTCACACTGCAACAGCACCCCCTGCTGTTCCTTATCAGACAAGAACGGAACATGACACAAGTATGAATAAATGAATGTGGGAATAAATACAGCAATAAATACATGTGGTAATAAATACATGAATGTAAAAATAGATACATAAAAGCAATAGGGAAAGTGCAATATTTGATTTGTGTATGAATGCAGTAGGGAAGGTGCAATATTTGATTTATGTATAAATACAATAGGGAAAACTGCAATATTTGATGATGTATGAATGCAATAGGGATATGTGCAATGGGGAAAGTGCTGTACCTGTATGTTTCTTGTTTGTTTCTTTGCCATGTGATATGTGATCTCTGTTCTGTATCTATGAGTGATTGACCTGAATGTTTTATGTTTATTATCTCGATGCCCAAGACAAATTTCTCCCAAGGGAGACAATAAAGCTCTATCTTATCTTATCTGTCTATTGTTGAATATATATGAAAGATAGCTATATACTGTATATAACATTAGATTAATTGTAATTCAATGTACATATCAATAATTAATGGATACAAGGATAACTTTGCTGTTAATGAACATTATGTGATTATACATGATTATATCAAATCAAATCAAATCAGGTTTTATTTATAAAGCACATTTAAAAGCGATTTTTGGTCGAGCCAAAGTGCTGTACATGTAATAAAAAAAACACATTACTACAAAACACAATAAACGACAATAAATTACAACAGATATAACTTAAAAAAAAAACAAAATAAGAATAAAACACACGGAAAAGTCAGAAGTCGTGCTCCGCTCTAATTAGAAAGCCAGAGAGAAGAAGTGAGTTTTTAGAGTGGATTTAAAAACCCCTACGGTCTGGGCCGACCTCACATGGAGGGGCAAAGTGTTCCAGAGCCTAGGGCCAGCTGCTGCGAAGGCTCGGTGCCCTCGGGTTTTGAGCCTGGTTTTGGGCACTACCAGCAGCAGCTGGTCAGCATATGTGTAGATAAGCTGTATAAATAATGGTTAACATGTCACAAATCATAAACAAATCTGGGACTGTCTGCAGAACCTAACAGGGAAAGGGCATAAAAGATTATCTCGAGCCGGTTTCTCAAACTTACCTACCCCACCTTTAATTATTTAAATAATATTTAAGCTTCTTATAAGTGAAAATGTTTAAAAGAGAAGGGTTTAGAAAAAGTGTCTTTACTATAGGAAATATGCATTACACAGTTGCCTACAATGATATGCAGGCATTTCTTTACATTTTATTTTTGTTAACGAGAAACATCTGTTAGAACAGGCCCAGCCGAAATTACATTGGCCCACCCAAAATTTAAATCCTGGCGCCGCAGCTGCTGTATTCCCCAAGATCTAACCCCTCAGCAAACAAATCCCAGTCTGTGTGTTCAAAACAGTCTTGCAGCAATGAGGTGGCTTCCTCAGACCACACTTGTACTGTCCTGATAGCTGGTTTTGTTTTGCAGATATGTGGTTTGTAAGCTGGAATCATAATTAGTGAGATGTGGTCAGATTGTCCAAGATGTGGGGATTATGTTGCTTTAAATGCCCCTGGAATGTTTGTGTAGATGTTGTGGTTCAGCCAGATCTCTGTGATGATCGGAAGCGCCGGTCTGTACGGGTTAGCCTTTAGCCTAGACCTTAGCCCGGCTCACTTACCACGCTTCTGTCTCCTCTCCTTCCGCCGCCGCCTCGCTGGTGGGACGGTGAAAAAGATTGCCTCCGGGCTGCGTAGAATCTACGGAGGGATGACAGTTGTGTCCAAACGGAGATCAGTTCTGAAAGAAAAATAATTTAGCTCAGTTATGTATTAAAGCAGGGGTGCCCAACCTTTTTTGAACCGAGAGCTACTTTTAAAGTTGCCAGTGTGCCGAGATCTACCAGTCCAAATAGAGAGGCGTAGCCATTACTGACAGCGTACTACCAGGAAAATACACACTTCTACTTGTATAAAACTGACCTTTGTACGATTAATACTTCATAAAATACTGCTGATCATTTATCTTACCTCTTTCTAATCTACACACATACAAGTATTTAACTGAAGTTACACAACGGTGTTGTTGATACAGAGTTGGAGTTTATTCACACGTCACATACCACAGTGGGTAATGTTTTCAAGAAACATTGAACAGTGCTGCCACATATGACACAGGAAAAAAAGACTCTGAACCCTTTCTTTGCCATTATATAAAAATAGTGTTGCTCCAAAAGTATAAATTAGGCTTACTAATAAGACAACTCAGATCTGAAGCTACATGCATGCTTGACAAAGTGCAATAAAAAAGACAAAATTAATAGAATCAAACCCTTTTCTTGTTGCATTTTAGTAGAGTATAAAAAGAAATGCCTTTAAAATAGGATGCAAGCAACACTAGTTTCTTAACCTGAATTGATAATAGACTATAATCAATTTAAGTTTGCATTATTGTTATACCATTTTGTACAATAATTATAATGAATAAGTTCAAACAAACTAAAACTTACAGCTGATTAATAACGGTATCTAACTTGAGTTTTTATTATATCAAAAACCTGTTGAAATGCTACTGTTATTTTTACTGTCCCCAAAAAGCGCGTCGGCAGCCTCCAGGAATGCTTCTTTCACAACTTTGCCATCTTTGAAAGACTTCATGTGTTTCGCAAGAACGTCACTGACACGATAAGATGCTATGGTAGCAGCCTTGCTCTTGTTGTTGGGCCTGGTGAAAATGGACTGCTGTGCATTTAGCTGTCCTTTCAGGTCCCTCACCTTTTGGGAGCGTAGGGCAGAATTAGGAGGGAATTCCGTCTCGTAGCGTTTGTGCACTGTTTTGAAATGCCGCTCCTAAATTACCCTTCTTCGGGAAAGCCACGCTCGCATTGCAGATGAGACAGATGGACTTTGAATTGGAATAGATACAAAAATAATCATCCTCCCACTCGGAGTGAAAATGATATATTTTGGGCTTTTTTGCTTCTGCTAGGGCTGTGCAATTAATCGTATTTTAATCGCAATTACGATTTTGGCCTGCCACAATTACGAAAACAACATAATCGTAAAAAACGATTATTTTGCTTTGCTTGGTTGTGACCGTGCACTGCAACATATTGGATCTAATTTATTTTAGTCTAATTTATTTGTATTTATCATATTTACATATGTTTAGTAGCTTGTTGAAGTGCGCTCCAAAATATTTGTTGATCTTGTTTATTGGTATTTATTATTTTGATATTATTTATTTAAATGTAAATATAAATGTATCATTTAATTTATTTTTTGTATTGGTTTTTAAGTTGAATTATACGTTCAGGGTAATCAACAGTTAAAAAGATACTGTTCAAATTATTATTTGTATTTGTTTTAAAGTTCAATAAATGGATGTTTTCAAAGTCAATGAATAATCGTATTTAATAATCGTGATATCAATTATTGACCAAAATAATCGTGATTATGATTTTTGCCATAATCGCACAGCCCTAGCTTCTGCCATAATTGCGGTCTTGTGTGTGTGCGGACTGTCACTCCTGTTGACACGGACAACGTCAGCTAACTAGTGCCCACTGCCAACCAGCCACGCCCCGACACATGGGATCACGCCGGCCAATCACAAAGCTTTGATGCGTTCAAGTGCATTATTCTGGCACAGGAAGATTATGTTATAGGACATTAACGATAAAACAGAATATTGTTGTTCTATTTTTAGACACATCTCGCGATCGACTGGGAATCTCCCCTGTATTAAAGGCTACTACCTTGCTGCTAGAAAGTAAACATGCTAAAACGTATATAAACAAACAGAGAGCCAAGCCGCTGCGTCTGCATCTTACGTGTGTGTGTGTCTCACCTGAGTGATGGTGCTCTCCTCCACCGTGTTCTCTCCCATCTCTCTGTTGACGTACAGCAGAGCGAACAGGAAGCCAGCGCGACCGTACAGGAGTTCATCAGAGTCACTGAGGACTGAACTCTGGAGGAACACACACACACACACACACACACACACACACACACACACACACACACACACACACACACACACACACACACACACGTTTTGCTATACTTGTGAGGACCATGACCCAAGGGTAGGGTGTGAGGACCCCCCTTTCTGCTATAGCCACAAAGATGAAAAAAATATCTCTAACACAAGATGGGGGTAGTGAGTCAGAAAGTCACTTAAAATGTTAAAACACAAATTTTCACACAAGTGGTGAATTTGGTCGGTGTTGTGAGGACCGGCCAGTTGCTAGGCAGATTTAAGTGTGTGTTTTTCCCAGCAGTTTTGACAAGTTTTCTTCTCAAAAACCTTTTATGAGCCCTATGGCCCACAGCATTAAAGATTGGCATTGCACATAAGAGAAATGAAAAGACTAGAAATAAACAATTCTAAAATGTAAACATCACAAATAGAAATAAAACAGCATTCAAAAAGTAGAAAATATACATGTTGAAATACCAATTTACAGTAAACAAAATAAATATAAAGCAGGATATTATATACATTAAGTGTGTAGGAATGGAATATTAAATTAAGTATACATGTAAAATGTACAGTGTGAGTTTAAGTCCAGTTATCCAAAGAGATAAGAGATTGTTGAATCCTAAAACCTTATTTATGTAATATTCTATAATGATATGTTTCAGTCCCTGCCTGCAGGCCCCTGTATTTAATTTAAAGTCTATGCCGGTGTATATGTCTCTCTCAGTTTCTTAAATCCTCACCTTCTTCTCTTCTCCCATGTTGTTTTGTTACTAACCCTTTTGCCCTCTGTCTGTGTGAGTGGTTGGTGTTTCTTTCTTGCTGTATGGATGTGGCTCCCATCTTTAGGCCTCCCAATGCTGTCCCTGGTCCTGCTGTCCCTGCATGGCCCTGCTCCTCCTGCATCCCTCACAGCCATTCCCATTGTTTCATGCATTTACATACCATATTCTGTCTTTGCTTTCTAGTCTTGATACCTCCCTTGTGTATTAAACAGTATTATAAGCCATACTGTGTTATGTCCTAAGTATTCACTCTTTCAGGAAACTAAGGTTGCATTCACACCTAATAGTCCTCTTCTTTGGTGTGTTAAAACATTATAAACACATATAATGACAGACTGCAGTAAGGAGGGCTCTGATCAGATTGTACCACAGCCTTTTGTTGTACACAGGGGACCAGTGAGGTGAGCAGTCATAAGCAAATATAGCCTAGCTTATAGGCCAAACCGCACCAAGCGGTTGAACGCACCAGGGTTCGATTCAACCAGACTAAACAAGGCTGGTGTGAACATGACCTAAGACAAGGTATTACTTCCTTCACAAAACAAACAATGCAAGAACTATAATCACAGATTGATTTATTTGACAGGTGTGTTGAACTACAGTTACAAAAACACTCACCTACTGTCCATTGACTCTAACTCTACATTAACATTTCTCTCTTCTAACTCTACATTGACTCTACTAACTACTTGTGTCACAGAGTGAACCACTTGTTTTTGGTGAGATTTCGTGGAAACAACACACTATTGGAAAAATGTCACGTTTGCTTAATTAACCTGTTAAGCCCCGAGCCTGTTTTTCAGGTTTCAGGCTCGAAAATGACATGCCCAAAACAAATGACTATAACTTAACTTCTAAAAGGGTTATATGAATAATTTCTTTTATCAAAGCAAGGTTACATCTGTGAGTTGGATGTAGAAGTGTCAGAATCAATATAGATTTTTCTCAGTCAGAGTAAATTCAGATGGAACATAGTAAAAAAAGGTAAATTCTTACCTCCGCCTAAAGAAAACCCATTACTTATAGTGAAAACCACCCTTGGATGATGGGTTAGTAGACTAAAAGCTTTAGGAATCCAAAGTATAACATATAATAAGTACCCTGTATCAAGATTGAGGCAAAACAAGTGAAATTTGACCTTTTTAGAGAGGATTAGTAAAAAAAAGTCCAGGCGGACTAACCTTTGGGCACATTTGGGCACGTTTGGATACCATCAGTGCCATTTGACCTTTTTCAGGTACCATACCGTAAAAATCATTTTATTATCACTATAGGTATTCATTCCATCCATTCCGTGTTTTTCTATAAAAAAAAATTTTCAATAATTTTAAAATAATATATATATATTTTTTTTTTAAATTACATTTATTTTTTTAATGTAAATGGTGTGTGTGTGTGTGTCTGTGTATGGACTTTTCCACAGTCCTTACATGTTTATCACCCGACTAACACTTCTAGGAAGGTTTACTTGCACAATAAAAATTAGGAAACATAGGATAAATTTGTCTCCAACAGGAGCAGATTTATTTACACAACACACTATAAAATAAAACTACACTAAAACCTAAATAAAACCACAAGCATTTTTTTTGTAAACACTCGCAAAAAAAAAAAAAAAGCAAAAATGTACACAAAAAGAAAAAGTGTTCAGTCAGAGGTGTGCCACGCCTTGAAGCAGTTCTTCTTTGAAGTGAGGCACAGAGGGATCAGGCACTTAGTGCAGTATATAGGTGTCTTTACCGTTTTGTTGCCAGCCTCAGAGCACCTCCTGCAGTACCTCCTGAGCGCGGTGGCATCTTCCCCATAATACGCGGGCATGCATACCTGTGATGATGGGGGGAGTGGTGGTGGTGCTGCAGGGACATCACCCCTCAACTCTGCACAAAGCTGCTCCCTGAAGGACTTCTGGGTGTGTGGGTTCATCACGTCAACCCTCATCTTGTGCAGCTCCTTGTAGAGAATGAAGCTGTTGACCACGGCAATGTCCAGAAAATGGTAAAAAAATGTCTTGTACCATTTCATGGTTTTGCGGAGAACGCTGTAGTACCCAATCAAAGCATCGGACACATCCACGCCGCCCATGCTTCTGTTGTAGTCCACCACAGCGTCAGGAACGGTAACAATCTTGGTCTGCCACACACCAGCCCGTTTCACATTCCTCCTGACAGTCTGTCCACTGAAGGCTGCATGCACTGTGGAGCACATGGTCACTTCACGGCTGTCCATCCACTTTATGAACAGGAGCTTGCTTCTCCTTATCCAACGCATATCTCCCCTTTCAGCCTTTTTCGGAAGGTCGTTCAACTCAGTGTGTGGAAAACCAACTCGATTTTTTTCGAATGGTCCCACAACAGCCAATGTTTTTTGCGAACAAATCCCCAAAGAGGGCAGGGCTTGTGTAAAAGTTGTCCACAAAGAGTGTGTAGCCCCCACCGAGCAGAGGGAAAGGCAGAAGGTCGACCACGGAGGAGTAGCTGAGTCCCTGGCCTGAGAGGAACTCACTCTTCCCTGTGTACACAAAGAAGTTCCATGTGTATGCCGTGGAGGAATCCGCCAGCACAAACAGCTTGTAACCCCACTTTGTTGGCTTATTCTTCATGTATTGCTTCAAGCTTATGCGGGCTTTGGAGGCGACCATCCTTTCATCTATTGATATGTTTTGATGGGGCTGGAAATGTGCTTTGCAGGCAGCAGTGATTTCAGTGTACAGGGGCTTTATCTTGAAAAGTCTATCGTACTCTGCGGTGTTTCTTTTGCGATCATTTTCTTCGTCTTCTTTCGGGTCGCTCATGTGCAATGACCACAGGATGGCGTGGAAGCGTTGCCGGGACATCGTATCACCTGGGAATTTGAAATTATATGGAAATGATGTCCTCCAGTAGTCCGCTTGGTTGGGAACGATAACTAGGCCTGTGAAAATGACAATGGACAGGAAAATATAAAAATCCTTGAAAGTCAGCACTTTCCAAGGGTACTTCTTTCCAGCCTGCAATTGATACAGGGCCTTTGTGTTTGTGTTGGCAATGATTGTATGAACCACGGCATGGCTAAAAAATAGTTTGAAAAGCTGAAGGGGAGACCATTGTGCAGTGGTGTCCAACGCTGGCCCTGGGACCCTGGCAGGCATGAACCTCAGTGGCTCTGGTGTTTCGTCATTGTCCTCTTTGTTGTGCCACCCGAGTTCTTCCTCTGTCGTTCTGGAAGAGGAAGACCTACCTCGACCTCGGCCACGCTTTCTGAGATTTACAGCTTTTTTCGATGCTTTTCTTTTGCTGGGCAGCTCAAATGATGGTTCCGAATCAGAAGATGCAGAGGGAGGCTGAGTTAGTACAGGTGCAGACATCCGGCGACGTAGCTTGGATGTTGATGGCTCTGGGGCAACTGTATGCTGATCTGATGCACGTCGTAGCTCGGATGAGGCAGATGTTGATGGCTGTGATCCAGAAGCCATATCATACTCGTCATACTCGTCATACTCACTGTGAAAAATGTGGGAAAAACAAATCGATTACTTCACTGGCTTATTCTTTCAAAAATGTAACTCAAATCAGAAATAATTCCTCCATTTAGCGTGTGTGAAATAACAGTATATATATATATATATATGATATACAATACAGCTTTATTTATATACTGCCGTGTTATAGTGACGAAATACAATTAATCTATTGATAAGTGTTCACCAACACGTGTTCCCATTGTTTACAACAAAACGGCATCGATTTCGCGTACAGTAGGCCTATAGACTGCGTTGATATACAATACAGCTTTATTTATATACTGCCGTGTTATAGTGACGAAATACAATTAATCTATTGATACGTGTTCACCAACACTGTGGGAAAAACAAATCGATTACTTCACTGGCTTATTCTTTCAAAAATGTAACTCAAATCAGAAATAATTCCTCCATTTAGCGTGTGTGAAATAACAGTATATATATATATATATATATATGATATACAATACAGCTTTATTTATATACTGCCGTGTTATAGTGACGAAATACAATTAATCTATTGATAAGTGTTCACCAACACGTGTTCCCATTGTTTACAACAAAACGGCATCCATTTCGCGTACAGTAGGCCTATAGACTGCGTTGATATACAATACAGCTTTATTTATATACTGTTTTAATTAATAATTTATTTATTTATAATTAATCTATTGATGCGTGTTCACCAACACGCATCTTCCCATTGTTTTTCGACTCTCAGAACGATTACGCGAGAACAAAGCGGCGTCCATTTTTTCTTTTGCGAGTGTGGAATTACTATAGATTACACCAAATACATAACTAATAGACACAAACAGAGAGAGTACATACCTTTCCCGAAGTTCATAATCCGGGTCTGATTGTGGCAAATCAAGTAAATCCTCATCTTCTGACGGAGAGTCAGCGAACACCATTTCCACGGCATCTTCAAGCTTGTACAGCCTCTTTCTGGGTGGCATTATTTGCTCAAATAAGTCCTAAAAGCAAATAAATCCTTGTCCTTGTCCTTATATATAATAATAATATTATGTTATGCTGTCGTCTCGGTTTTCTCTGTTGTCTCTGTGTTCTCTGTTCACTGTGTTCGTCGCTTCGTTCGTTTGCTCCTCCGGTGCTCCTCCGGTGCTGCTGCTGCTGCGTCGTCTGCGTAATGTGGCTGGAGCTGGCATAATTTATGTTACGCAGGATCGTAACTCTGGAACCCATTGGTCGATTTGGGTGATTGACACCTTTTTTGAAACTTTAGAGCCAATAGGATCGAGCTGAAGTTAGTAAAACCGGCTAAACAACTACGTGGAGGAGGGGGAGCTGTGCGTATACCTCGTGGGAGACAGCATCAGTGCCGGACTGCAAAACTTTATACCTACTCTGCTGCCATGAATGTAATGATAGATTATCAGGACCAATTCTAAAAGGACTAAGAGACTTTGGATTAACCTTGAGCAGCGTTTTTATTCCCTTGAACACGACTTTTGATCACAAAACAGCAACGGTAAGACAAAATTATTGTTACGGTTTTGAAAACTGTTGTTCTTTTCTTGCTCTGTTCTGGCTGCTAGCTCAGTGAGTTTGTGTCCTCCAGTGATGATACTTATATCAAAATAATCAGTGGAGTATCAGCTTTCAGATTATGTGTAGTTTGTGCAGATAATATGAAGGTATAAAGATCGTTTTTGCTAGTTAGCACCGGAAGTAGCATTTGCCCATTTTGGCTAAGGGCTAATGCTAACGCTTCTTGTGAGACTTGTGTTTTGTTTCGGTAAAAATGGCTTGTATCGTCAGGTAGCTGAGTTTTTTCCCGTTTATTGAGTATAAGACATTCATAGGTTTTTAAATATTAAGAAGCCCCCAGACGCTGTCTCCTGCCGTGACGCGTTTTTCCGCCCGGTACCGGGGGGGCGGAGCGTAACAGGTTAAACAAAATAAACAGAGTCAGATTTCATGCATTGATCCATTATATTGACAAAGGTGCGATCTCACCCGGTGTTTGTAGAGAATATCTCTCTTTCTGAGCCGTCCTCTCCACAGAGACGTGCTTCTTGGTCGGTCGATGCAATATCCACAGATTCGGTTTCTTTCAGTTAACTTCCCCGTTGCATTTATCCATATGCTGAGGAAATGACTATATCCCGCTGAATACCAGCAATCGCCACACACTTCCTCCTGTCAGTAGCTACTGCTAGTGCTACTGCTACTGACCATGCTACAGATATTAGTGCAAAATCTACAGCTCCTCTACCACAACCATCAGCAACAAGTGGACATGGAGAATTACATGAACTACATGTTGCTAAATACACCGCGGGGCTTAAACAGAAGGGTAGCCATGGCAACATTGCAGCGGGGCTGCTCGGGCTGCTCTTCTTCGCGGCTTTTGGTGTATTTTGGCGGAAGTTACAGCGCCACTTACAGTCCCGGCATATGTACTACAGCGTTTCCAGCGGCCTCGTTTGAACAGACACGTTAAATGAAACGAATGCATGTGAACGGAAGACTTTTTTGAATACGCATACTGTGCATAAACGCAAACGGTCCCGTGTGAGCGGGGCCTTAGCTTGAGGACATCTATGAAGGTAGATATGGTGCAAAATGCGAGAGCGTGTAAAACCTGATGTGAGCACTTGCAGAAAGAAAATCTGAGCTTGTGTGCATACATTTACACTTGTATAAAATATCCATGTATCTGTGAACCAAATTTGAAGTCACAGAAGAAAAAAAAAGTTTTGTAGCTTGTAGAAAAAAAATGAACTTAGTGATGAAATGTTCACTTGCAGAAAAATATTTTTTTTTAAATATATTTTCCATTACAACTGCAACTTGGTTATTACAACCTCTCAAATCAGTCATTACAACTTCACGAATCTGCTCTGTGGCAGTATAAATCGACGAATCTGCGGCCTTGACTTTTGCTACACTTCTTGCGATGAATGTGTCGCAAAAGTAATTTTGCGGGAGGGAGGGGGGTTGGAGCGAAGGGGCGGAGCTATCACAACGACGAGGCTCGGGTCAGTCACACAGTCACAGCCATAGTCAGGTCGAACCGGATGACTGCGGGGCTAACGGTCCGTGTCTTCATGCTTATATCGGACTATTGTGACTCGCTCTGTGGTTAAAACAGGCCGTGCATGAATGCGGTTTTGCGGTAAGTGAAATTCACACTTATTTATGTGTTTATGATTTTAATCAGCTACGTAATGAATGTTAAGGCTTGGGTTTGCGTGTAAGCAAGTGGTAGCTACATCTGTGCTAACGATGCTAATCGTAGCCTGCAAGTTAAAACCATAGACTGTATAAAGGTTAAAACGAAATAGACAAGTGTTAAGCGTTAAGTGGGATAATACTGTAGAACAAACGGCTTCTGTTTGAGGTTGATAAAAATAAGGTCATCCTTGTAACTTAGAGAGATATTTTATTATGTAGGTAGTAACTGTATGCATCGCTAAGGTTAATTTAAATCCGCTATGCTGAAGTATGTAGACAAGCTAACGTCGAAGTAGTGTATGTGAAATCAACCTCACAATAAGATGTGTGGATATTACAATTATTAATGTCATATTTCAAGATGATTACTTGGATATTACAATATGGTTGGTTGAGCTGGAGTTCATTATTGAGCTTACACGTTAACATCAGTCATCTGAAGAACGAACCCAAATCTTGTTGTTTTTATTAATTGCATTACCAAATTGGTATCAAATAAACAGTAAGCATTGGTAACACAACTTCCAAAGTTACAGTAAAATAAAAAGGACCCTGACTCAGACAATACACAATCCAACATGTTCAACAGAAGATAATAAGTTATATTGTTTGTACACATGGTTCTTTACATATATATCTGTTTGTTTAAAGTGTCCAGGTGATTCGACAGGCTGGACCAGAGAGTGAGAGACAGAACTGGACTCCTCACAGCAGTGAACTTCAGCACAGGTACAAATACTCTTTTTTCATACTGTACAAAGAATCAAGAAAGATATTGGTTTAAATAAATGAAGTATTGACTTTAATACACTGATATACATTCCATTAAACAATACTAAATACTAGATCACCTACACATCAGTGAAGTTGAGGGTTTTTTCCATGCAAAGGGTTACATTTAGATGTTAACAAGCAATATGACTGTCAGCTTTCTAATTTAATGTATTGAAGGCAAAGCTATTAGTGAGAACTGCTATTTATCTCTCAATATTGTCTGTAAAAAACGTGGTAAAAGTTATTATTTCAGTGAGACAACAGAGCAAGCTTCTACAGTTGCACTACGTTTTGATAACAGTTAAATATTATTTTGATAATAAAATGTCAATGTTGATGAATTTCATACTGTTCATTCATAATCTGATTGTCTTTGTAGCTCACTGTTGAAATAAATAAAACATTACCATTACAAAATAATTATATCTACAGCCCCTAAAAACACAAACACACCTCTTTCATAAATAACACACTTGTTCTGCAATAATATGTTTTATGTTTCCTGTAATTTTTGTTAGAAAAGGACATGCCTGAAAGACACGACTCAACATTTTCTCCTTCTCTGAGGGTCAAGAAGAACATCCAAGAGGAAAATGAAAAGCTGATGTTATGAGATTTTAAGACCAGTACAGGACATTCACTAAGAAACTACTTTTATTGTGAAAACACAGTCAGCTGATCGAATGCACCTATTTCCACATCGACACTCCATCAGCTGATTATTTCTATTTGCCTCACTTCATGAGCTTCACAACATGTACCTTGTACCGCAGAGTTTGCAACGTCACAAATAAATGGGGCCAATCTTCAGTCAGATGTGAATGTGTAATCTAACATTTTCAGTAAGAATAATGGACAAAAGGAGTGCAAATACAAATTCAATTTATTGAAATGTGAACCAAAAGTTAATCAAAAATGTTTTAAATAAAAAGCACATATGGACAGAAGGTGTAAACCTATTAAATGTATAAGTAAACACATTTAGTCAAATAAAGTGACAGACAAGGCCTGTGCAGGTGGTATCAGCTATGCATGGGCTCCTCCATCAGGCCTGGTCCTCCTCGCTGAGGAAAGACCCTCAGTCCTCTCCAAACCAACAGACTGGACGTCCATCACACGGAGGTTTCTCCCTGAAGTCTCTGCAGCTCTCTGGACACCACGCTGTCTCAATCCGTCCACACTGAATATGAGAGGGGAAAAATGAAAATAATTAATGCTTTAGACAATAAGAAATATAAAAGTGAACCATTGAGTTGCTTAGTTTTTTTAGATTGTCTATACTATTACTGTATAACTAATATCTCAGGTTAAGAGGCACCTTCAAATAAAGATTGGTCTTTAAATACATTTTGTCTTTTGAATTGTTTGTCTAAAGTCAAGGATCTAGAACTGGTACTTCTAGTTTTAATGGTACAGTCTGGTTATTATGCTGTTTGGAGGAGGCATCACAGGTAAGAGTACTAACTAGCTACCATCACATGTACCTTAGTTTGACTTAAATGTATTAAACGTATAATTAAGTGATGGCAAAATATAAATAACTAATGTCATGCAAACATATTCATGTTTGCTTGATTCCAGTGTTGAATTTAGCACAATTGCATACAAACGTCAAGGGATTTTAAGATTCTGAAGTCTTCGTTCTAAATAGAAAATAGCATGGATAATTTACAAAGGCTTTAAAAACACAGCAGGAGCCCAAGACAATTATAAAACTTTTCATTATTTCAGTACAGTTCAATTGGTTTTATTTTCATAAACGGTTATCAACCGTTAGTGCCAAAGCAGTAGGCTATAATATATTCATTACTGCTGTATAGACAACAACCACTACTTGTTTAGTTAGCATAAATTCAACAAAGCTAGCGTTAGCTGGCTAACTGAAGTTATTTTGCCGCTAAACTGCACGATATAAAACGGTGGTCTTCATAGCGGATTTCATCCTCAATCACAATAATAATATTCAAAGTAATACTGGGGAAGTAATGGGCAAAACTTACGGTTGATTGACGCGCCATGTCAGCGGACTGGTAGCGTCACGGACCGTTAGCCCCGCAGTCATCTGGTTCGACCTGACTATGGCTGTGTGTGACTGACCCGAGCCTCGTCGTTGTGATGGCTCCGCCCCTTCGCTCCAACCCCCCTCCCTCCCCCCACATCTACAGGTGAAAATTACTTTTGCGACACATTCATCGCAAGAAGTGTAGCAAAAGTCAAGGCCGCAGATTCGTGGATTTATACTGCCACAGAGCAGATTCGTGAAGTTGTAATGACTGATTTGAGAGGTTGTAATAACCAAGTTGCAGTTGTAATGGAAAATATATTTAAAAAAAATATATTTTTCTGCAAGTGAACATTGCATCACTAAGTTCATTTTTTGTCTACAAGCTACAAAACCTTTTTTTTACTTCTGTGACTTCAAATGTGGTTCACAGATACGTGGATATTTTATACAAGTGTAAATGTATGCACACAAGCTCAGATTTCTTTTCTGCAAGTGCTCACA
Organism: Trematomus bernacchii; assembly: GCF_902827165.1. NCBI lineage: Eukaryota > Metazoa > Chordata > Actinopteri > Perciformes > Nototheniidae > Trematomus > Trematomus bernacchii. The sequence continues at coordinate 19,202 of NW_022987967.1, forward strand.
TCAGGTTTTACACGCTCTCGCATTTTGCATTTTGCACCATATTTGATAGACATCAAACAAACAAATGACACTGAACTAGAACGTACATTCTATACATTCTAACGTGCGCCACGAACGGCAATTTGTATGACTCTTCTCTAACCACACAGTTTGTCTCTCACCGGCCGCCTCTCCAGCTTTTTATGACTGCACCAGTGCTGCTTCTTTGTAGTTTCTTCTGCTGGTTCGTTGCTGCTGCTGGACGCACGCTCTTTAGTTTGTCCCTCTCCAGCTTTGATTACCGCCCTCCTTTCAGGTGCGGTGCTTTTAAAGCTGCAGCGACGCTGATTAGCAATTAGGGACTGATTACAGACAGCTGCCACTCTGTCAATCAGCCCGACTTTTTAACCCTTTGCTCTCCAGTGGATTCTCCAAGTTGACTTCACAAACATGGTGATGTTTTGTAAATGATTACATGTCTCTTATTTAGCACAGACTATGATCCTATCCGTGACATATGGGTCTTAACAAAGATCCGCTATACAGTAGTACCAGACATACTGTACATCCAGCGTAATGTATCAGAGTTGATTTCGCATGAGCTCCAGTGTGGAACCCCACTGCACCCCCTGGTGGATCAATGATCCATTGCAGCTGGCTTCATTATAATTAAATGTATTTATCACGGGGGCGGTCTCAAGTCAAGCTGGAGGTTGTCCCTTGATCGAGGGCAGACCCCGTGCCGACCACGGCCCTCGCGTTTCAAACTGTGCTAAATTAGGTGCTACATCTGTAAGCTCTTTAAGTTTCCACAGATTCCAATGGTATCATCACTGTGCGACCAAAACTCACGGCAGCGAAGGCAGCAAAGACAACACACATCTTCACCTTACGGGACCAATACGGCAAATACGTCTTACCTTTGCTGTTTTCTGATCAAAAGTTGTGTTCAAGGGCATTAAAACGCATATAAACACTGCTGAAGGTTTGGCTCTAACGGTTCAAAAGAGATGTCAATCATCAAAATCGACCGAGGGGGGCCAGAGATATGGCAAATCCAACCAAATGACCCCAGAAGTGGGTTTTTCTAAACCTCTCTAAAAAGGTCAAATGTCACTTGTTTTGCATCAATCTTGATACAGGGTACCTATTATATGTTATAGTTTGGATTCCTAAAGCTTTTAGTCTACTATCCCATCATTCAAGGGTGGTTTTCACTATAAGTAATGTGTTTATTTTTGGACGGAAACTATCATTTACATTTTTAACAGGTTAAATGTTATTCTTAACTGGGAACCTAGATCTTTTTTACCCACTGTCATCATGAGAAAATTCCTCTGAAGACGTACAGGGAGTTTTAACAAAAAGGAAAACATATAGATCGGTTAATTAGTGATGGTATCTTAGAAATGTATGCAGGGGGGGGTAATACTTTTTTGATCGTCACAATTTAACGAGAGAAAAAAAACAACCTGTTAAAGTCTGGACAATTTCTTCAAATAAAACCATCCCAACCATTTGTTGGGGTACCCTAAAATAATTCTGCGCTGCTGAAAATCCTACCCTGCATAATTCACTCATCTTAAACACCTGAAATTCATCTTATATTCTGCAGAATGCTTTAAATAAATTATATAAACAATACAACAAATTTCACTTCATTTTAATTTAATCGTTTATTTGAAGAGGGACAATGCACATTGATGAACTTTTTTAACAATTAATGCTTCAAAATGTTAATATGTCGGATATTAGCTTTTAGCTCATTTCCATCCGTAGTCCCTGACATACAACATATAAGAACATGACATTTATATACATAGCAAAAATAAATACATGATATGCAGAAAGAGCAAGAGCAGCATACAAGCATTTACCACATGGCAGTACAATGTAGCAGCTACGACATATAAGGTGCAAGAAAAGATAAAAGAGCTACCTAAAGTGCAAGAGGAAGTACCCCTGTGTTAAAGTGCATTTAGCGGTGTTTGCACGTCTGTTTGTTTCTCAACTATTCTTTGAGTTGACCTTTAAAACTATTGAGAGTGGGACAATCCCGTATCTCAGTTGGGAGGCTATTCCACAAACAGCTGCCCTTAATTGATAGAACATGATGAATGAATGTTCCTATTGAACCTCAAAAACATCTAATATTTTCTGAAGCTACATTTTACTGTCTGAATATTTCAAACTGTAGATGCTCTGATTTGATGACTCCACTATTCCTAAAATAAATATGCTGGATGTTTTTCTTCACATTTCTTCCAAATTCATCTTAAAATCTTTTTAACTTTGAGACCTTGAGTTGAATCAGTTCCTGTGGGTTTGATTGGTCTGGCTGCACATCATGAGTTTGTGTAGATGGAGCAGAGTTTCAGATGTGAAGTCACCTCTTTATTATTGAAGGAGAAGCACGTTGTCTTTCATATTAATGAGAGATCTTTTCACTTTTTGTCTCTTACAGTTTTTACCTGTTTGGAGTTTCCACTTTCTAACCTTCTTCAGCTCTGAACAGATTATTAAACCTGGAGTTATTTCAAACAGGAACATTGTTTTCTAAAGTTACATCATGTTTTCTTTATTCAGACTGGAGTTCTTCAGTTCGTTAGAGCTCAGGTATTCTGCTCTGGCCTCAGCTCTGAAGTTCAACCCCTCCCAACTGAGAGTTATGGACCTTGAGTTCAACAAGCAGCTGGATTCAGGAGCGGAGCTGCTGAGAGATCTTCTGGAGAGTCCAGACCGCAGACTGGAGGCTCTCGGGTCAGTAAGGAGTCGACTCTCTGCTGGTTCAGCAGTATTGTATTAAACACAGGGAGGTGGATGTGTTTCTCACACTGGAATCACAACAAGTCAGTGATGTTACCCACTGACTGCAGGTTCTTTCATTTATTCTTCCAAAAACATTATATCGTAGGCAAAGCCACATTTAGTAAGTAACTTTTTAACAGACATATGGGATTTTACAGAAGAGTGAAAAAGGTAGTCTGTTTAGTTTTCCTGTCATGTTTTTTGTTTTTAGATTACTGACCAGTTATTTCCTCTGATGCAGCTGAGAGCAGTCAGTCGTAGTGTTTGCAGAGAATATATGATGGGATGTACAGTAAAGCATTAGATCAGTCAGGACTCTCAAGCTGACCAAAACGTTTGGATTGTGTTCATCCCTACAGGATCTATGATGAGATAATCAGAGCCAAGAAACAGAAGAACTATGAACCCCTTTTACCTTTGCTGCTATCAAACGTTGTGTTCAAGGGAAAAAACAGCAGTTAATTTAATTTAATGAAGTTAGGTGAGACCTTGCTGATCCAGCTGGATCTGAGCCTGGAGGTAAACTTGCATACCCTCAATAGCTTCTGATAGGTCAATTGGTAGGTCTGAATTAATAGTCAGAAACAAATTAATACAGACCCGCCGACTTCAACAGTTAACTCTGAGCTGCAGATATCAGGCTGATATCACACTGATCCACACTGAGTATCTTAATGCTAAAACACCTGAAATTCATCTTATATTCTTGCAGCATGCTTTAAAGTGGACCTATCATGCAAAATGCACTTTTGTACGTCTTGTATACATGAATATGTGTCCCCGGTGTTCCAGGGAACTCACCAAGTGTCAGAAAACACAACCCTCTCTATTTTCCTCCATACCCAAATCTCTAAAAAAGGGGCTGCAACGGATCTGATAAAAACTGATCCAGATTTGAACACTGTCCTGACGTCAGGACAGTGGCGCTACGGCTATTGGGCCAACTCCACCAATCAGGAGGACACAGCCACAGCCATTGCCGTTCGAAAGCGCTGGAGACGCTGTAGTACATATGCCAGGCCAGTAGATGGTGCTGTTCTCCCTGAATCTGCCCTTGCAGAACAGAGCTAAAAAAAAAGTGCAAATTGAGCGAAATGAGGCATGGCTAAAATGCATGATCTGTTTGGTATTTTGAAAACAGAAACGTATAAATATACCTTATATAGGTATGGCCCTACAATATATCATTTAAATATACCATGATAGGTCCACTTTAAATAAATGATATCAAAAATACAAACAATGAATGTTCCTATTGAACCTCACAAACATCTAATATTTTCTAAAGCTACATTTTACTGTCTGAATATTTCAAACTGAAGATGCTCTGATTTGATGACTCCACTATTCCTAAAATAAATATGCTGGATGTTTTTCTTCACATTTCTTCAAAATTCATCTTAAAATCTTTTTAACTCTGTGATCTTGAGTTGAATCAGTTTCTGTGGGTGTTATTGATCTGGCTGCACATCATGAGTTTGTGTAGATGGAGCAGAGTTTCAGATGTGAAGTCACCTCTTTATTATTGAAGGAGAAGCACGTTGTCTTTCATATTAATGAGAGATCTTTTCACTTGTTGTCTCTTACAGTTTTTACCTGTTTGGAGTTTCCACTTTCTAACCTTCTTCAGCTCTGAGCAGATTATTAAACCTGGAGTTATTTCAAACAGGAACATTGTTTTCTAAAGTTGCATCATGTTTTCTTTATTCAGACAGGGGACCTGCAGGTTGTTAGAGATCAGCTGTGCTGCTCTGATCTTAGCTCTGAAGTCCAACCCCTCCCTTCTGAGAGCTCTGGACCTTATTTACAACAATCTGCAGGATTCAGATTTGAAGCAGCTGAGAGATCTTCTGGAGAGTCCAGAATGCATACTGGAGACTCTCAGGTTAGTAAGGCGTCTCTGCTGGTTCAGCAGTATTGTATTAAACACAGGGAGGTGGAGGTGTTTCTCTCACTGGGGAATCACAACAAGTCAGTGATGTTACCCACTGACTGCAGGCTCTTTCATTTATTCTTCCAAAAACAATATATCGTAAGCAGTGGCGGCTGGTGGAAAATATTTGAGGTGGGGCTGTGGAAATGGTGATCAAACAATACTAGGGGGCATTTTTTGGAGAAAAGACCCCCTAAATTATGACTTCTGGTGATGTTAGAGGGGGGGGGGAAGGACAATTTGATGCTTAAAAATATGAGAAGACTGATCAATACCTCCATAACTTCAGTGTGGTTAGCTATGAATCTTCCAAAACTTCCAAACACCTTGTCCTGGACATAGTTTCTACAGCATAAACTGTGCTAACAAACTGAGATTCCACAGATTCTAGAAAAATAAGTATCACCACTAAGCGATCATAACTCGCAACAGGGGAAGCAAATACAGACATCACACGACGTAGCTTTAGGTAGCAAAACACGGAGATATGCTCACCTTTTGCAGAATAACAATTCTGATCAAAAACGAGAAAAACGCAGCTGAAGGTTAATCCAATGTGTCTGTCACTTTGAAAAAATTATTGATGATCCATAATTCCATTTTTATGTAAAAAACTGAGTTTTCATTAGCTGCTAATGGTAGCTTCCAGAGTGTATGACAGCTTCCTGTTTTGTCTCCTTGGATACGAGTCCAAACAACTCACAGACTGCACCGGGCGCTCACGTAGGAGCCCTGTGACCATCAGATTTGATGACGCTGATTGGCTGAAATTATGTTTCGGCGGCATAGTTTAAAGATAGCAACAGTTGGCTTCTGCTGCACTTGCTGCACTCTCGTCTGGGCGCTGTGCATAGCGCCCAGACGAGAGGGAGTAATGATACACGGGCAAGGCCAGGCAGGAAACATGTGACTTATCAGTAACTTTAGACATCGTAACACAATTTTAAACGAGATTTTATTGTAGATTATACATTTTACTGATACCAATTATATAATATTTACCTTGTTTATTAAAAATAAAAATAAAAATAAAATATATATTTTTTAAATATATATATATATATATATTTATTTATTTATTTATTTTTATGTGGGAAGAGTGGGGGCGGCGCCCCTAGCGCCCTTATGGGCCGGCCGCCACTGATCGTAAGCAAAGCTACATTTAGTTAGTAACTTTTTAACATACATGAGATTTTACAGAAGAGTGAAGAAGGTAGTCTGTTGTGTTTTCCTGTCATGTTTTTTGTTTCTAGATTACTGCCCAGTTATTTCCTGTGATGCAGCTGAGAGCAGTCAGTCTTAGTGTTTGCAGAGAAGATATGATGGGATGTAAAGCCTTAGATCAGTCAGGACTCTGAAGCTGACTAACTCAAAGAACAAACTCTTATTTTAAACTGGATCCATAACTGTTGGGTTGTGTTCATCCCTGCAGTATCTATCCAGAGACGATCACAGACGAGACACAGAAGAACTGTGAGTATTGAAACCATATCCTCCATTCATCAAACCATTAAACTCTGATCCTAAAAGGTTCAACCGAAACATGTTTTAACTCCATCTTGTTACAGCTCTCTCAATCATTTTGGATTCTAATGTTTCTCTTTGTTAAAGTTTTATTATTATTGATGTCTTTTCTCTGTCTCTTCTTCCCTCCATCAGGTGACTCTGCTGTGGAACAGGAAGTGAAGACAGACAGAGAGGTGAGCAGCTGCACCGTGTGGAGTTTATTGATGAGGTTTCACCACTGATTAAAATGTAGTTATTAGTCAGTGTTTTTCTGGGATCCAGACAAATCTGCAGCTCAGGTTTTATTTATTCACAGTTGATCTATTACGTGTTTGAGACTAAAGAGGAGCGTGGAGGCATTTTCTGCTAAGAGAATAAATATTTTGAGACTTCCGGTTGACCGCGGGAACGAAATGGCTGCGTGAGTCTTGAGCTCCCCGACAACATCCCACTATTATTACACATTTAAGTCATTTCACGCCGAATTATCTGTTGGAAAGCTATAAGAATAACGGAGGCAAAGGGAAAATCGACTAAAACGTTGAAAGATGAAGATATTAAATCCATCGCCGAAGTGGTGAGGACCTTGCTACATGAGGAGCTAGATGCTAGCCTCGATCGAGTAGCTAACAAGATTGATGCTATGCACTCAGAGCTAGCAACTTTAACTACAAGGATTACTTCAGCTGAAGGAGAGCTGGATGCTTTGAAAAATAGCACTTAGAAAGATTCTACCGTCCTTTCCACCGTTCAAGGAAAGATGCTGAGTTTCGAACAGAAGATAGCGGATCTTGAGGACCGTAGTAGGAGGTGCAACATTCGGGTTTATGGTCTACGCGAGGACGTGGAGGGTGACACCCCGGTGCAGTTTCTGGAACGCATGATACCCACTTGGTTCCCCGCTCTGAAGCAACTTAAACCTGAAATAGAGCGTACGGAGGGAGAACGGCCCCGGGCTTTTATCTTCTGCTGTCTACGCTTCTCCACACGCCAAGCTATCCTCCGTGAGGCGAGGAAAACATCCCCCTTCAATCGGCAACAGAGCTCTCCGTTTCGCTGCTGACTTCAGCGATTATACAGCTAAACGCCGAAGAGCATTCTCACAGGCTATGGCTTTGGCACGGGAAAAGGGAACTGATGCATTCCTGATTTACCCTGCCACTCTCAAGATTAAAATGGGTTACTGGATGCGGAGCGGTTTTCGGAGAAGCGCCCTTCTCCTGGTCGCCTCAATGACGTCCCGGTGGAGCTGGGAGAGGAGTAAGCTGCACCGATGACCATTTCACCGGATCATAGCGACCCTCATGTTGGCAATGAGTAACAGGTTTGCACATCAGGATCGCCCAAGCCGTGTGGCTGTAAACTGACTACTGTTTTGTGACTATCCATGGAAGCTATATGCGGCAAGCTGTATTAGCGCCGTTAGCACACCCGGCTTCACGTGTTTTATAATGAACCTGTACACACAAAGCAGGCTATTCTGGGCCTGTAGCAATACTGTGTTGACTATGTGTGGCTAGCTATGTTAGCTCCGTTAATAGGCCGGCTTAACCTGTTACGCACAGCCCCCCCGGTACCGGGCGGATAAACGCGGCATTTGCAGGAAACAACGTCTAAGGAATCTTAATATTTAATAAACTATGAATGTTTTATATCCATGTAACGGGAAGAAACTCAGCTAACTGATCTTTTTAATTATTGTTTCCAAAAAAAAACCACAATGCTAACACTCAGCCTCTGAATTAGCCACGAGCGAAAAAACGTACAGATGGAGCATCTTATTTCAGACTCCAGCTTACTGCTTCCTGCCTACTACCAGCCAGTTACCTGCCTAAGACCTGCCAAAGACCAGTATCTGGGAATGTTAAGCCCTCCCACTATTTTCCAAGAGGGCGTTGCCAGATTTTCAATTTCAGGATTTAACCAGGAGATGGCGCTATATATTAAATAACTATGGCCAAACTAAGACTTAGTTTTTCACAAGAGAAAATGCAGATATTATATAAAAAACTAAAGTTAAAATCTTGTTTTTAATGCCCCAAGAGCAATAAAAACACTTGTTAAAAAAATCCTGAGTGAGGCTTTCATAAATTGCATTTAGCTGACGCTTTTATCCAAAGCGACTTACTATTTAATAAATGATAAATGATTATTCATAACAAATATGAGTGATGTGTGATTATTATTCATGCTATATACTGATATAGGGTTAAGTAAGCAATCAATCCTGCAAATTAACCCTTAGTTGTTCAATATATTTATTCAGACAATGTGAGTAGAAATACAGAAATTCTGCTCCCACCTAAGGCCAACGTTGCAATATTACAACATTTCCCTAAAAACTTACCAAAACGTAAACATTTTTAAAACTCTTTCATTTCTGCTCCAGAGGCCAGGGGTTAAATTGGGATTTGATATGTGGGGGGGCTCTGTTAGAAGGTGTGACGGGGGAGGGGGAGAGAGTTAGACGCTCGTGAATTGTCAACGGGGGGGGGGGTTGATATCAGAGCATCGTCCTATGGGCTTAGCCCCGGACAGGTACAACAGGTATTCACTCAGAGGGGGGTAGGTACTAAATGCCTGTAGGCAAACAAAATCAACATACAGTAGGGGGGTGGGGGATGGTGAACGGTATGGTCAATGTTTGTAAACACAATCCCCAGGATGTGTCCTTATCAAACCAAAATAGAAAATGCAGATATTACACTCAGACATTGGAAAAGTCTATGTTAAAAAGCCTCAGTCACCTTAATTCATGTAATAAAAACATCTCAGGTCAGTAACACTGAAAGCTAAATGTGCAATACCATTGTCAGCTATGTTACTATTTATAATGTTATTGTTGTTACAACAGAAGATGTTTTTCTTTATATTGAAGTTAAATGCATCAATCTGGTGCACTTTGAAGTCAAAATTAAGAGATTTATGGATACCGCTGGAAAAAGCTGCATATGCCGAGCCTGTACGTAGCGCTGTAACTTCCTCCACAAAAGCAGCCTTCTGTTTATTCAACGTGGTGGGGGCCGAGGCAACCGGGCAGAGTTTTTCGCCGGTCAACGTGTGTGAAAGTTTAAATCTTCCTTATTGAGCTTTAAAACAAATGAATAACGACTATATATAATAATAAAATAAACACCGGCTGTTGTTATGCCTGCTGTAACGTTAAATTACTCCGTTCTCCGCTTAAGTAATTATGCCGTTACAAGCTTCATAGTTGTATTTATCATCTAAATTTGCCGAAACAAGTTTAATATTCTGAAAGCCAAGACTTTGTTTATTTGAAATCAGATGAAAACAAACTGTAACGGACCCTGCCGTGTTATCTTGATATTTCCGGCACAGACCCTTTCATACCGGCAATGCAATAGAAACAACAGGAACTGCGACAGCATAAATATGCGAACACAAACCTACAGACTGCTGGAGAAGAGATATCACAGGGGGGGGTTGGGACACACACATTCCGATGGCCAATTAGTTTTAAACAAAGAGTAGGCTATACTCAACATAGGGGGGTGGGGGCTGGTGAACGGTATGGTCAATGTTTGTAAACACTGTGACATTTTGACTTTATTTGATCATTTCAGTTAAAAACTAACGTTCATATTTCTCTTTTTGAGAAGAGAAATATGAATATGTTAGTGGCTGACCCAGCCCCATGGTCTGTCACAGTAGTGCAGGAAAGAGAAGTGCACTGTTTTGCCTGGCTGGACCTGTAATTTACAGGAAAGGAGTGCACGCTACTCAGTGTTGCCAACTCCATAGTAAGGAAAGTAGCTATTGGCTGTCCGAAAAGTCGCCAGAAGTCCCTAAATGACGTCATCGCCTAATTTGCATATCATGTAGTGGGGGTAAAAAAACATTCCACTCCCTTCAAGGATCAAAACTTGAAACCACCAGAGTAAATCCAGACGACAGTAGATCAGAAATGTCTCTATTAGCCAATAAATGGCTTCAACCACCCTTTAAACTCAGGGTTTGATTCCCACTCCTTTCTGTACTTTTGTGAATAGGCTACAGTAACTTTAGACTGTGACATGATGACCTACGTGGATGTTTAGCTTGTCACAGAGGCACATACACAGTGGACGAGGTGATTAAGTGACTGAGGCTGTGTGAGTCAAAGCAAAGCAAAGGCAGTTATTTATTATAGTGTGACAGTGACAGTGAAGAAATATTTACATTTTACATTTAAATCCCGCTCATGCGCAATTCATTTGCAGTCTCGACGCGGGAGAGTGTGGCTGTCTCCTCTCTGCTCTGACTGCAGCTGAGCTGCTGCGGGAGGCAACTGTGCGCCTGTGAGTACTATGGGAGGGCAGAGGGGCTCACGGCAGCTCCCGCGGCTCGTTAACTGCTGAACAATATTTGAGTCTCTAAACACCAGAAAAGTCCCTAATAACACCATTACAAGTCGTTAAATTAGTCGTTAGTCGCTTTTGACAAAAATAAGGAGCCGGAGGGTTTGGAAAGCCGCCGAATTTAACGAGAAAGTCGCCAAGTTGGCAACACTGACGCTACTAAAGAGACACGCTACCATGGAAACCAAACAATGGTGTTGCTGTATTGAAGTCCGAGTGGAAACAGTCATATTTGGAGCGTTATGTTAGAATGAAACAGCCAGGTCGTGACTCACAAAAAAAAAGTGTTACTTCACTAACTGTAAGCTTGTCACTCAGAGTAACCTACAGTTAACTTAACTGCTGGAAAAGAAAGATCAGGGGGGGGAGAGAGCTGTGATGGGCCATTAGGTGTGTAAACACACAGCTGAGAGCTGCCGTTTCATTCTGACTGTTTAAAAAACCGTAACAACGGACTATTTTTCTTAGCGGATGCATGTCAATTTAAATCAATACATACAACTATTTTTTAAATCAATAAAAACATTTTCTAAATCCATAAAAGCATTTCAATTAATATTGGGAGTCATGTCGTTACTTTGTTGAGAATGTGGCCATGTAATAAGCGGGATAATCTGCAGCGACTTGGTCATTATGGGGAAAAATAACACCCAGGGATCAAGATCCCTCCGCTACGCGGATCTTGATCTGCCTGACAAGGCTCCATTAAAATATAAATATTTTTAGTTAATTACTGAGTTTAGGCACATTAATAACATTTTAATGAAGTTGAATACAGTATATTCATATTTGTCAGTGATTTCATCACATTTTCATGTCAATTCGGCGAACATAAACATAAATGATCGTGGTGAAGATGATGATTAAATTAGGATTAAAAATCGAGAGCCGGCTGCATTTCCTCTCGTTCGTTTTTTTCGACTAAACAACATTATTTTGTTAAATAACAACATGGTGATGTTTTGTAAATGATTACATGTATTATTTAGCACAGACTATGATCCTATCTGTGACATATGGATCTTAACAAAGATCCGCTATACATTAGTACCAGACATACTGTACATCCAGCTTACTGTGTCGAAGTTGATTTCACATGAGCTCCAGTGTGGAACCCCACTGCACCCCCTGGTGGATCAATGATCCATTGCAGCTGGCTTCACAATAATTACATTTATTTATCACGGGGGCGGTATCAAGTCAGACTGGGGGCCGGCTCTTCATCACGAACCGATCACGGGCCGATCACGGACCAATCACGGACCAATCACGACCCTCGCGTTTCAAACTGTCTGAAATAAGATGCTCCATCTGTAACGTCATGTAATATCACTGCCGCTAATCTCACTCATAACTCCCTTATTACTTATCCTAGATGCACAGCCAACCCATCGATTAGCATCTCCTGGAGACACAGAATCTGTGTAAAAAACCTCAACACTCAGTGATAAACATTTGCGACGCTATAAACAAAAGCGTACATCATAACATGTGGAGCTAGGTAGCTAGTAACGCTAACATGGCTTACCTTGGTCAAAACTGGTCTTCAATGGCATTAAAACGATAAAAAAACGATGCTGCAGTTAATCCATAGGTTAATCCAATGTGTCTGTGTCCTCTTTGAAATGATTTCTGATAATCCATAAGCAATAAAACTGCTTTTTCGTTTCCAAATGTCAGAGCGAGAGATCGGTCCACTCTGCTGCAAAATTACATGCGCGAAGCCCCCACCTCTTCTCTTCACAATGTGTGTGTGTGGGGGACAGAGATATGGAAAAAAAAATGTTTTCACCCAAATCACCTCAGAGGTGGAGTGGTTTTGGCTAAACCTCTCTAAAAAGGTGAAATGTCACTTGTTTTGCATCAATCTTGATACAGGGTACTTATTATATGTTGTACTTTGGATTCCTAAAGCTTTTAGTCTACTAACCCATCATCCAAGGGTAGTTTTCACTATAAGTAAAAAATAATCTTTGGACGGACACTATCATTTACATTTTTTTACTATGTAAAATCTGAATTTTCTTTCAAATAAAAAGCATCTATATTGATTCTGACACTTCTACATCCAACTCACAGATGTAACCTTGCTTTGATAAAAGAAATTATTCATATAACCCTTTTAGAAGTTAAGTTGTAGTCATTTGTTTTGGGCATGTCATTTTCGAGCCTGAAACATGAAAAACAGGCTTGGTGCTTAACAGGTTAATCTATCTACAAGGGATCCCTTTTTCCCCTCTCTGTTCTTTTGGGACTGTAGCTTTGGCACACTGACTTGTTAAATGCAGTTATCTTTATTAGCTCTGTCGGTAACGTTACGCCCGGTTAACGGGCAGCTACTGCATAAGTACACTTGCTCGTAATCTCAGTTATATCTGCTACATTTATTTTTGATATGTTCTTGAAGTTAAGTTACTGTCGGTCTGCTAGGTGAGTTACTACATTACATTACATTTCATTTAGCTGACGCTTTTATCCAAAGCGACTTACAATTACCGATTACAGGGACATTCTCCCTGGAGTAACTAAGGGCTAAGTGCCTTACTCAAGGGCTATTAATCATTTAATGATTCATAGATCCCTGGCAGTACATTTACATTGTTTTTTATGAGCATGTATGGATATGTATATTCAAGGATGTATAGATTTAATTTCATTATTTTGATATACGCACTATTATTAGATGTTATTACACATCTTTAGCAGCTTTTGCTATCCATGTTAAATTTGTGAGACCTGCTAAATAGATTTTATAGCTTCCCACTGGCAGATTTGTCGGGTTCAAGGTTCAAGGTTCAAGGTTCTTTATTGTCAAACTAACACTAGCTACAGAGTAATTATGCCGTTGAAAATCTTATGTCACAGGCTTCTCCAACAATGCAACATAATAATACAGATAGTAAAAGTAATACAAAAAGAAAAATAGTTCTAAAATAAAGTGAGCATGTGAAATAGTGCAGTACGAGTCTTTATACAAGTTATTGGAATTATATATATTAGATAGTAGATATATATTACTAAGTAGAAGATGAATGTTTTGAAATTGTTTCAGCAGTTCAATTGTTTAACAGTCTCACTGCCCGCGGGAAGAAACTGTCTCCGAATCTTTTTGTCTTTGCCAGGATGCTGCGGTAACGCCTGCCAGACGGCAACAGAAAGAACAGTTTGTGGCTGGGGTGATGGGGGTCTTTGATAATCCGTAGGGATTTCTTCCTGAGCCGCTGGGAGTAAAGATCCTCCATGGATGGCAGCTCCGTCCTGGTGATGTGCTGTGCAGTTTTCACCACCCTCTGTAAAGCCTTACGATCGAGGTCGGTGCAGCTGCTGTACCAGGCCGTGATGCAGCCAGTCAGGATACTCTCTATGGTGCACCTGTAGAAGTTGTAGAGTATCCTGGAATCCATTTTGAACCTCCTCAGCCTGCGGAGGAAGAAGAGCCGCTGTCGAGCTTTCTTGGTGATGGTGGTGGTGTGAAGAGACCATGTCAGGTCCTCAGTGATGTGGACCCCAAGGAACCTGAAGCTGCTAACTCTCTCCACCGTAGTCCCATTGATGGCGATGGGGGCGTGTCCCTCTCCCTGCTGCTTCCTGTAGTCCACAATCAGCTCCTTTGTTTTGCTGATGTTGAGATGGAGGTTGTTATCCTGGCACCAAGATGTCAGGTTTTCGACCTCCTCTCTGTACGCCATCTCGTCGTCGTCTGTGATCTGGCCGATGACGGTCATGTCATCAGCAAACTTCACGATGGTGTTGGAGCTGTGTGTGGCCACGCAGTCGTGAGTGAACAGGGAGTAGAGGAGAGGGCTGAGCACGCAGCCTTGAGGGGCTCCGGTGTTGAGAATCAGGGTGGAGGATGTGATGTTTCCCACCCGCACTGCCTGGGGTCTGCCCGTCAGGAAGTTCAGGATCCAGTCACAGAGGGCGCTGTTGAGCCCGAGCTCTCTGAGCTTGATGACCAGCTTGGAGGGCACAATGGTATTGAATGCTGAACTGTAGTCAATGAACAGCATTCTCACATATGTGTTCCTGTTCCTCGGGTCCAGGTGTGAGAGGGCAGTGTGGATGGTGAGGGCTATGGTGTCGTCTGTGGACCTGTTTGCTCTTTAGGCAAACTGCCGGGGGTCCAGAGAGTCCGGGAGGGAGGAGGTGATGAATGATTTGACTAACCGCTCAAAGCACTTCATTATGATGGAGGTGAGTGCTACTGGGCGGTAGTCGTTGGGGCAGGTGATTTGGTGGACAGGAACGATAGTGGAGTGTTTGAAGCATGTGGGGACTACAGACTGCAACAGGGACCTGTTGAAGATGTCTGTAAACACCTCTGCCAGCTGAACTGCACACACCCTGAGAACACGGCCAGGGATGCCATCAGGTCCAGGAGCCTTGTGTGGGTTAACCCTTTTAAAGGATTTACACACATCTGCCCTATTTAAAACAAAAGGGCAGTGTAGCTCCTGGTCCCTCTGTACCTCCACAGCCTGGCTGCTCTCAAAGCGTGCAAAAAAACTGTTCAGCTCATCTGGGAGAGATGCGCACGCAGACACTCCCGCAGCACCCCCCGCTGCTCCTTTGTAGTCTGTCATTGTTCTTAGTCCCGCCCACATGTTCCTGGTGTTACAGCCTTTGAAGTCAGATTCCACCTTCTCTTTGTACTGTCTCTTTGCATTGTTAATTGCTCTCCGGAGATCATACCTAGATTTCCTGTACTCCTCCAAATCTCCAGCTCTGTGCCGTTTCATCCAGGGCTTTTGATTTGGGAATGTTCGTACAGTAACCTTCGGTACCACGTCATCGATGCATTTCCCAATATAGCAGATGACAGTGTCCGTGTGTGTGTTGATGTTATTGTCCTCAAACACACTCCAATCCGTAGATGCAAAGCAATCCTGCAGTGTTGAATCTGACTCCTCGCTCCATCGCTGTACTGTCCTTATTACCGGTCTGTCCCTTTTAAGTTTCTGCTTGTAAGCAGGCAGCAGCAGCAGTGAGATGTGGTCTGATTTGCCGAAGGGAGGGCGAGGGAGAGCCTTATATCCATGTCGAAAAGGGGAATAAACATGGTCCAGTATGTTTCCCCCGCGCGTCGGGCAGCTGATGTGTTGGTAATATTTTGGCAAGACCTTCTTCATGTTAGCGGTGTTGAAATCTCCGGCCACAACGAACGCCGCATCTGGCCGTGAAGTCTCGGTCTTATCAATAATACCAAACAGCTGATCGAGTGCCGTGTTGTTGTCGGCGAGCGACTGCGGCGGGATATACACTGCTGTTATCACAACAGATGTGAATTCCCTCGACAGGTGAAAAGCACGGCATGAGATCATGAGGTGCTCTAGATGAGCGGAACAGTCCGAAGAAATAATCTTCACATCTGAGCACCAGTTGTTATTAGTCATTACACACACACCGCCTCCCTTACTTTTCCCCGAGTTAGCAGTCCGGTCCTGACGAAAAATAGTGAATCCGTCAATGGCGGAGTCCGGGATAGCGGGGTTGAGCCAAGTCTCAGTGAGAACTAACACGTTACAGTTCTTAATATCCCGTTGAAAAGCAATCCGACTTCTGAGTTCGTCTAGCTTATTTTCAATGGATTGAACATTAGCCAGAAGAATACTCGGAAGAGGGGGTCGATTCTCTCGTTTCCTCAGTCTGACCAGCATCCCGGCCCGGCATCCACGCTTTGTTTTCTTCTTGCGTCTCTCAGGTAGAACAGCAACAGGTAGCCATGGCGAATCTCCATTGTCTGTCGGAGGGTTATTATTGTCCACGAAGTTTCGCAATTGAAGAAGTTCCTCTCTGCTATATTGTATGGCAGAGTAGGTGCGGTCGGCTTGCATGTTGCGAACCATGTTAAAAGTAAAACTGCAAAAGTAAAATAAATAAGTACAAAATACGAAAAGGGGCAGAGTTGGAGAGGAGCACAAAGACGATGCGGCCATCTTCACCGGCGCATCACATGCCCTTGATGTTAACATGGGATGTTGTTGGGCTCAATTCTGTATAGCCCTTGGTTCTTATTCTGGTTGCGGACTGTTCGTTTTTGTTTTTGTGGGAGAGCCGGTTGGGGGTGTAATGGCCTCTCCTTTCTTTTTCTTTTTTGTTATGTGTGCATGTTTTTTTTTTTTTTTTTTTTCTACCTTTTTGCTCATGGGTTTTTTGCGGGTGGGCGGGATACCTCAGGTCCTTTCGACAATTCATGTGCATTCCTTGTATTATTATGCCGATTTTAATGCTGTATGGGACCCAGCTATAGATAGATCAGGAGCTTCTGAGACAACAGACTAAAGGAGGGCTTCTTCCGCCCTGCGTGCGTGGGCTTACGAAACAGGGCTAGTGGACCAATGGCGCCTGATTAACCCCTCTTCGAAAGACTTTTCTTTCTTCTCCTCCAGACATAAGACCTTTTCTAGAATCGACTACTTGTTCGCCTCACCCCATCTCTTTGACAGCACTGATGTTTCCATGCTGCCAATAGCTCTCTCCAATCACAAAGGCATCTTACTCTCCGCCTCACTAAGAAAACTCTCTTCCCGGGCCCCTAGGTGGCGATTTAACACAACTTTGGTTAAAAATTATGATTTCTGTAAACAATTTAAGGCAAAACTCACCGAATTTTTTTAGTTTAATGTAGGATCTGTCGAAGATCCTAAGATATTGTGGGACTCAATTAAGGGATTTATCAGGAGCAATTCAACATTATTTGCATCTAATCTGCGAAAGGCTCGACTCTCCAAATTGGAAATATTAGAAAATATGTACGCTAATCTGAACGCTTCACTTCAATCGAATTACACTGAACAGCTTAATTTAAGGTTAAAGGTAGTTAAGAAAGAAATCAACTCAATTCTTAGACAGCGGTCCGAATTTTTGATGCACAGGACAAGACAACACTATTACTTCCACGGCTCTAGGCCTAGTCACCTGCTGGCTATGACAATTTGTGCTGATGAACACTTCGCTGACATCCCTTCTATCAGAACCCAGCAAGGGGAGATAACCACCGACCCTAAGCGGATTAATTATGCATTCCAATCCTTTTATTCTGAATTATATAGATCTGAAATCACTTTTGATAAAACTAAATATGAGGCTTTTCTTAATGAGCTGGAATTACCATGCTTAACAGAGGATGATTCCAAACAATTGGCTGAGGCTATTACCTTGGAGGAACTTAAAGCAGCGGTCCTCGACATGCAAAGGGGTAAGGCGCCTGGGTGTGACGGCATCACCCCAGAGCTCTATTTGACCTTCTGGGACCTTTTGGGCCCGCTGTTGCTTTCCATGATTGAATTTTCAATAGAACGGGGTAGTTTTGCCAGAGATGTTAATACAGCTCTTATCTTTTTACTTCTAAAAAAGGATAACGATCCATCTGATTGTAGCAGCTACAGGCCCTTAAGCCTACTTGGTGCCGATCTTAAAATGTAGGCGAAGGTCCTGGCTCGTCGCCTACAGAACTTTTTGACATCTCTAGTTCACTGTGACCAAACCGGTTTCATAAAAGGTCGCCTAGCCTCGGACAATCTCAGGCGATTGCTGCACATCATTGACGCTAGCAAAGATGATAAAACACAAGCGGCTGTATTATCTCTGGATGCTATGAAGGCTTTTGATAGGCTAGAATGGTCATACCTATGGGCTGTTCTAGAGTCTATGGGATTAGGTAAGGGGTTCATCCATATGATCAAAAACTCTTTATTCTGCCCCTTCAGCAATGATTTTAACAGGCAAAACTATCTTGTCGCTTTTTTATGTAGCAAGGTCATCCAGACAGGGCTGCCCCTTGAGTCCAGGGCTCTTCGCCCTCTCGCTCGAGCCAATGGCCCAATTTATTGGACAATCACAGGATATTATCCCCATTTCTATCCATGGCTCGCTTCATCACATTGCCCTGTACGCGGATGATGTACTGATTTTTAATGCGGAACCCCTCAACGTCTACAACTCGTCTGCTTAGTGTAATAGAGGAATTTGGCAACCTATCCGGTTTTAAAATTAATTGGCCCAAGTCTGCCTTTTTGCCTCTCAACGACGCTGCCAAATCAGCTATTCTCCCTGCAAACATACCTGTGGTAGAACATTTCAAATATCTTGGTGTTGAAATATTCCCAAACCTTAACAAGACTATAAAGAATAATTATACAGACACGTACAACAAGGTTCTCCAGGACCTCAATAGGTGGTCGAGCCAGCCCAACTCACTACAAGCCAGAGCTTCAATAATTAAAATGAATATACTGCCTAGAGTTAATTTTATCAGTTCAATGATTCCTTTATTGCCCCCCCAATGGTCATTGGCAGAAACTACAGTCGGCAATTTCAAAATGTATTTGGAACAACAAGCGGCCTAGATTCAAAATGTCCACTACTCAACAAAGGAGGCTTGATGAGGGGCTGGCAATACCACATTTTAAATTGTATTTCTGGTCCTTTTCATTAAGACCTTTGATTAATTGGTTTGACCCCAAAGCTGTGGTTTCATGGCGGGCTTTAGAAGAGAAGTTAGTCTCCCCATGGAGACTTCAGGACATCATTTACACAAACATATCTATCAAACAATGTCAGCTTAGGTTTGGCCCTCTGATCACTCATGTAATTCAAACTTGGCGAAATGCACAGAAATTATGCGCTATTCAATGCCCCTGGCATCTCAATTCGCCAATATTTAATAACAACCAATTACTCATAGGGCGGAGGCCTATTAATTATTCCCAATGGGGGAGGAAGGGTCTTCACACCTTGGGAGATATTTACAGCGACAGTGATCTCCGCTCTTTTCAGGATCCATGCCACAACCGTGCACGTGCACGTGCATGCATGCGCGAGTCATGGTGAGATATCTGGATTAAGAGGTTGCTTTTTCTTTGCACAGCATGAAAGAAAGGCGAAATGAATGGGCTGTGATCGTAGTATTTTTAAGTAGAGGTTGAGTTTAATAATTTGTATGGCCCTCGGAGGATGTTGTAAAAATGTAAATGGCCCTTGAGAGGAAAAAGGTTCCCCACCCCTGCCTTAGATAGACTGTGGAGGAAGGATGTCCCAGAATTGAGACCTGATTTTAACTGGGATTCAGTCTGGGCTAACATTCGGCAGGCGTCTCGCAATCCCGACCACCAACAAATCCACTTGAACTATGCGCATAGAATTTACCTGACACCAAGACGGCTGCATATGATGGGTCTTCTGGCCAACCTGGTCTCACCAGAATGCGTGAATCCACCACGACTCCTTAACACCGCAGTGCATGGTGGAGTCACGAACTTTGCTACATTTATGTGTCGGCACCACGCAAACAACCCCAATGTAAAGTGAATGAGGCTCCTTTGTCGTGGTGCACACACGCATTTCTACAACGTCTAGCAGTGAGCTTTTATTCTATAAAACGTTTTTAAAATCTACTTTATAGCTTGTAGTAACTCACGGGAGGTTTCTTTTATTTTATTTGTATTCATAATCATTTTTATTTTTCGTCAGAATGTATTATGGTGCATTAGTTACGAATTTTTGTTCTCAAAAAACAGTGCATTGTGTGTAATACAACTTAGATTTTTATTAAAGTGGACCTATCATGCTATATTTAAATGATATATTTTAGGGCCATACCTATATAAGGTATATTTATACGTTTCTGTTTTCAAAATACCAAACAGATCATGCATTTTAGCCATGCCTCATTTCGCTCTATGTGCTGTTTGCTGTCTACGGGTCTGATTCTGCTGACCACGCCCCCCTGCAGGAGAGGTGAGCCGTGCTCTGATCAGCTGCTGGGCTGTCAGAAGAGGGGGAGAAAAAGAGATCTCCGTCCTCCGTGTTTTATTATATAGTCGTTATTCATTTGTTTTAAAGCTCAATAAATAACAAAGAAGACCTTTGACCGGCACTTTTCTAATTTTGTCCGGAAGATTTAAACTTTAACGGACATCTTGACCGGCGAAACAAACTGAAACTGAAACTCAACCCCAATGTAAAGTGAATGAGGCTCCTTTGTTGTGGTGCACACATGCATTTCTACAACGTCCCGCAATGAGCTTTTATTCTATAAAACGTTTTTAAAATCTACTTTATAGCTTGTAGTAACTCACGGGAGGCTTCTTTTATTTTATTTGTATTCATAATAATTTTTATTTTTCGTCAGAATGTATTATGGTGCATTAGTTACCCATTTTTGTTCTCAAAAAACAGTGCATTGTGTGTAATACAACTGTGATTTTTATTAAATTAGTTCGTTTTTAAGGAAGGCCAGAGCTTCAGCTGTGTCAAATAGATTGTTCCCTTTAGTTAACGTTATTTAAAAGATAATTATATTCTTATTTGATCATGTCCCCTTTATTGTATTACGGACCCAAAGAGCAATGTTGAGCGTCCATTCCCATTGGATAACGGAGGATTTTACACCCGGAAGTAAGTATTCACCTTACTGTCGATTGATTTTATTTACAGTGATATCTGCACTACTCATCACCAGTAAAAACACCAGATCATCCTTGTTAATTACACAACATTGATTGGTTTAAATTGTGTACAATGCTTTTGTATTTTCCCCTTTCGATTCGGAGAAACAAATATTTTTTCTGAGTTTTTGTATGGCAGAAGACACGACACTACCCAGAATCCTCAGCTATGGGACTACACCATGTGCTTAGCTTGACAAACCCCGTGATCAGTCCTCAAGCTCTGTGATTGGATGTTGGAGTGGCAGTGCGCAAAGTTTACACGGAGCGTGAAAAAGCACTTTGAAATGGAATGAAACCCATCGACGGCACACTATCCAAAACAGGAATCGAACGTGTCCTACGCCCCCCCCCCCCTTAGGTCACAGGCTCCTCCAATAGTGCAACACAATACACAGAAAAAATAGTGCAAGTAAATACAAAAAGAAAAATAGTAAAATAGTAAAAAGTATATGCAGTTGGAGGTCAACCAATCACAGAGCTTGAGGCAAAGCGGAACAATAGCTGAGGATTCTGGGTAGTGTAGTGTCTTCGGCAATCCTAAACTCTGAACAAATATTTGTTTCTCCGAATCGAAGGGGGAATATACAAAAGCATTGTACACAATTTAAACCAATCAATGTTGTGTAATTAACAAGGATAATCTGGTGTTTTTGAGTTGATGAGTAGTGCAGATATCACTGTAAAATAAATCGACAGTAAGGAGAATAGTTACTTCCGGGTGTAAAATCCTCCGTTATCCAATGGGAATGGATGCTCACATTGCTCTCTGCGTCCGTAATACAATAAAGGGGACATGATCAAATAGGAATATAATTATCTTTTAAATAACGTTAACTAAAGGGAACAATCTATTTGACACAGCTGAAGCTCTGGCCTTCCTTAAAAACTAACTAATTTAAAGGGGACCTATCATGCAAAATGCACTTTTGTACGTCTTTTATACATGAATATGTGTCCCCGGTGTTCCAGGGAACTCACCAAGTGTCAAAAAACACAACCCTCTCTATTTTCCTCCATACCCAAATCTCTAAAAAAGGGGCTGCAACGGATCTGATACAGACTGATCCAGATTTGAACACTTCTATGTCGTCACAGAAGTGGCGCTACGGCTATTGGGCCAACTCTCCACCTATCAGGGGAATGTGGGGTTGGGCCACGGCCGGCCATTGCCGCTCGAAAGCGCTGGAGACGATGTAGTACATATGCCAGGCCTGTAAGTGGCGCTGTAGTCTGCCACATAAGCAGCGAAGAAGACTTCCTGCCCATAGTTACCATGGTTACCCTTCTGTTTATTCTCCGCTGTGGCTTTTTTTCTCCCTCCCCGAGGCAAGCGTTTGCTCCCGCTGCTTTAATTCAATGCAATCCCTCCCCGTCGAGGCAAGCACTGTAATTCTCTCCGGTTAGTCCACCAGCAGATGACCTGATATGATGAATTGGAAATGGGGGACCCTGATGTAAACAAGACGAAAGTCTTTCTCTGGTCTGCATCCCCTTAACAATTGTATGTTTTGAGCTGTACTGTACTGTACCCAATATACAAGCTGTTAATAAACTTTTCAATCAATCAATCAATCACAAACACCCACTTCCAAGGAACGAGGGGACCGTGCGGCAGAGTTTCAGTTTCAGTTTGTTTCGCCGGTCAAGATGTCCGTTAA
Organism: Trematomus bernacchii; assembly: GCF_902827165.1. NCBI lineage: Eukaryota > Metazoa > Chordata > Actinopteri > Perciformes > Nototheniidae > Trematomus > Trematomus bernacchii. The sequence continues at coordinate 41,898 of NW_022987967.1, forward strand.
AGTTTAAATCTTCCGGACAAAATTAGAAAAGTGCCGGTCAAAGGTCTTCTTTGTTATTTATTGAGCTTTAAAACAAATGAATAACGACTCTATATAATAAAACACGGAGGACGGAGATCTCTTTTTCTCCCCCTCTTCTGACAGCCCAGCAGCTGATCAGAGCACGGCTCCCCTCTCCTGCAGGGGGGCGTGGTCAGCAGAATCAGACCCGTAGACAGCAAACAGCACATAGAGCGAAATGAGGCATGGCTAAAATGCATGATCTGTTTGGTATTTTGAAAACAGAAACGTATAAATATACCTTATATAGGTATGGCCCTACAATATATCATTTAAATATAGCATGATAGGTCCACTTTAATAAAAATCACAGTTGTATTACACACAACGCACTGTTTTTTGAGAACAAAAATTCGTAACTAATGCACCATAATACATTCTGACGAAAAATAAAAATGATTATGAATACAAATAAAATAAAAGAAACCTCCCGTGAGTTACTACAAGCTATAAAGTAGATTTTAAAAACGTTTTATAGAATAAAAGCTCACTGCTAGACGTTGTAGAAATGCGTGTGTGCACCACGACAAAGGAGCCTCATTCACTTTACATTGGGGTTGTTTGCGTGGTGCCGACACGTAAATGTAGCAAAGTTTGTGACTCCACCATGCACTGCGGTGTTAAGGAGTCGTGGTGGAGTCACGTATTCTGGTGAGACCAGGTTGCTTCTGGCAGATGCTCGGTGTACCCTGTGCTCCATGGGGGCTCCTGGTACATTTCTCCATATGTTCTGGGAATGCCCGACCTGTTGCTCGCTTTTGGAACGGGGTCTCCTCTAAGTTGTCCGACATATTTTCTTTGACTACCTGTATCTGTGTCTGTTTTTCTTTTAAATGACTTATCTCAGCTGCCGGCTACTGGGTACCAGCAAAGACCTCTCTATGCTGGCCTAACGGCTGCCAAGAAATTGGTTGCTATGAGGTGGAAACAACCCGACAAGCTCTCAGTGACCTGCTGGTTACTAACATTTCTTGATGTAGTCTTCATGGAACTGTCCACTGCACGCATGATTGGAGTTAAGGAGTCCAATATCGGTTTATGGGTGTCGACAGCTGAAAAATTGAAGCAGCGGATCTAGCTATCTTAACTGATATAGTTGTTTGCAGTCATTGGTCCTGAGAGGTCCTGGGATTGGGGGTGGGAGGGTTTATTCATTTATTTATTTATTTTTGATTTTTTTGTTCACTTAGTTTTGTCCTCTTGTCTGATTGTTGTTATTCTTTGTTTTTTCTGTATTTTTTGTAATTTTTGTTGTGATTGTACATTGAATTTTACTAATGTGTGTGAATAAAAACATTTGATCAACAAAAAAAAAGAGAATAAATATTTTAAATGTAATTCCTCGTTTCACTGCATGGTGACATGTAATATATGATATGACAATAAACTTTGAATCTTGAGTGGCAGCACCACTCAAAGGGGCCTTACACATGCATGCCACAATTTAAGCCAATTGTATTTTCATTTGCCTTTCCACTATTCCTTAACCCTGTGACGTTTCACACTGAGGTCAAGGAATAGTGGATAGGAAAAGACGATAGGAGCCAATTTTTGGACAATTCGACTTCAACCGCTGTATTGTTGTCTTGGTATTTCCTGGTTTCCCAGAGCAGAGTTATTTGAGTTGCTTTTGTTTGTGGGCCTATGAACTGGATTGAACTCATGTTGGGGTTGTAACCAACTGGACTCTTTACTAAAGCGGATTGAAATGTATATATTGACTCCCTTCCCCACACACTCATTTACATTTTTTATTATTCTGCTCTGGAATTGTAGTTTGTGTTCATTGAGCTGAACTAGATTTTATTACAATAACTAACTTTGTGCCTTTCTTAATTCCAGGCTCCAGTTTCCATCCCACCTGAAAACACAACGGAATCTTCAGACAGGTAATCCTATAACAGGACCATACACTACATACATATTTATATTTATTTATTAGTCCTGCTGGTCTTTAGGGGATGTGACCTTGAGGAGGTCAGAGAGCAACACACTCTCACTCCATAAAAGTCCAGGAGCAACGCTTGGTCAGGGTCCCGAGGCGTGCAGTTGGGACGCTCCTAGGCTCCTTCAGCTTCATAAAGGGACGCAAATAGCTTTCAACTGATTGCAATGTATTCCCATCTGCGGCGGGATTTGACGCTCAGGGAAGCACGGCATTCGTTTGTGTCGGCGGCATTTAAAGGCAATGTGAGCGTCCATTCCCATTGGATAACGGAGAATTGTACACCCGGAAGTAAGTATTCCCCTTACTGTCGATTGATTTGACAGTGATATCTGCACTACTCATCAACTAAAAAATACCAGATTATCCTTGTTAATTAAACGACATTGATAGGTTTAAATTGTGTGCAATGCTTTTGTATTTTTCCCCTTCCATTCGGAGAAACAAATATTTTTTCGGAGTTTAGGATGGCAGAAGACACTACACTACCCAGAATCCCCAGCTATCGTTTAGGACTACACCATGTGCTCTGTTTGACAAACCCCGTGATTAGTTCTCAAGCTCTATGATTGGATGTTGGAGTGGCAGTGCGCGAAGTTTACCCGCGTCAAACAGCACTTTGGGTCACTTAGGTCACAGGCTCCTCCAACAGTGCAACACAATAAAACAGATGCACAGAAAAAATAGTGCAAGTAAATACAAAAAGAAAAAATAGTAAAAAGTGAAATAGTGCAATAAGAGTCTATATACAAGTGATTGGAATATGATATATTAGACAAATAATTTCTAAGTAGCAGCCAGATGAATGTTATGGATGTTGTTTCAAAGTTCAGGTGTTTAATAGTCTTATGGCCTGTGGGATGAAACTGTCCCTGAGTCTGGTGGTTTTAGTCCGGATGCTGCGGTACCGCCTGCCAGACGGCAGCAGACAGAACAGTTTGTGGCTGGGGTGATGGGGTCTTTTATAATCCTGAGGGCTTTCTTTAAGGTTAACCTGGTATTTTTACTACATTTCTTTTAGTTACAGATTTGGATTAATGATGTGAAATATAAACAACCCTTAAATCAGACTTTAGTTACACCTGAGTACAATTCAGTGAAGGTGATTGTCAAGTGCAAACAATCAGGCGAGATATTTGATAGTTGGTGCTTGAGAAGACAAAAAATGTATCTGCAGATACTTATAAACAGGGGTGCACACAACCTTCTCAGTGAGGTACTCAGATGAGTACCTGGAGTCAATGTTTGGTACTTCTGGCGATTGTCAACGGGGGGGGGGGGGGGGTGAAAGTGGAGTACAGCGCGCTTCGCGATTGTCAACGGGGGGGGGGGGTGGTAGTGTAGTACAGAGCTTCATGACCGCGGAGCGTGTGAACATTGTTTTAGCGCAGGGCTGCTGTACAGCTAGACGTTAACAGCAGCCCTGTCTGTGCACACGGAGACCGACTCTGTCGTCCGGTGATCTAACCGCCTTCTGGAAAAGCTTCACATGTACGTCGGTACGCAAATGCGCTTTGTGACACAAGTGACGGTACGCATTTCAGATTGTTGCCGCGCATGCGTACCTGCGTACCAGTTATGTGCACCCCTGCTTATAAATCATATTCATTACTCGTTATTCTCTAATAGTTAATTAAAAACTGTATATAATGGCTATTTTGCACATCCCTTTCAAGATTTCAAGATTTTCAAAGGTTTATTGAAATATCATATACACAACTACGGTGTAGTTATGCAATGATGACAAACTTGGGTCATAGGTTCCTCAACAAGACATCTATCGATATCTGTGTACCTCCACCATTAAACTGTCATATTCTGCACATTTCTTATTCTATCTACATACATCTTATAAGAGTATAATAAATGTGTATAATATCGGTTCAAATAAGTGCTTCAACATAGTTAACATTGCAGGAAAGTTGATTGTCAAGTTCCAAAACAAACCATGCAATATATTAAACGTTAAGTACGTTGTCAGGCTTAATATCTGTAGATACCCCCAAAGCTTTTTGCTTACATGTGTCACGATCTGTCTGTGTTGTGTTTTGTCTTGTCGTTTTCTGTCTTTGGTTTCCTGTTTTATTTTGAAAAGTGTTCACTCCCTGTCTTGCCTGTTGCTTTCTGTCTGTTTTCCCTCCTACCTGATTACCCGATTGTGTTCACCTGGTGCCCCTGTGTTTTCTCCTCCCTCCTCACCTGTGTCTTGTTTGTGTGATTAGTCTTGTGTGTATTTTAGTTCTGGTTTTTCTGTCTGTCTTTGTTAGATCCTTGTTTGTCTGTGACTGTGTTCACGGGTTAGTGTTCTGTTTGTCACCGCTTAAACCTTAATAAAGGTATTTTCTTTGTTATCTGCATTTGGGTCCTGCCTGCTTCACTCAACCCTGACAACATGTATTTAAAAGAAGACCTTAACCTAAAGTATTATTTAATGTTTAAATAAAGCCTAATTAGTTTGTCTGTTTTGCACATACTCCTATTAATATCTTTGTACATCCAGTGCTTTACAAAAATGAAAGACATTAAGAAAAAGGCATTTTAAACAGTCATTAAAAAGCAACACAATCTACCTGCATTGCAATTACTCTAAACGTGTAATAACGTGCTTTAACCAGTAGGAGGTGCGGGTTAAAAAGCTGTTAAGTTTACAGTGTTAACAAAATAAAATATACTGCTGTTTCTGGTTTAGTTTACGACGGATATATTCTGTTATTGTTTTGATATTTGTAACACAAAAGCGATGTAAAAAACCCACAGCAACACAGAAAAGATGGTCTTAACATGGCCCAGTGGTCTAGTAGTTAATAAAAAACAATAATATCAAAACAAATTATTACTACTAACTTTATTGTGAAATTAAAACAGAACGGTAAAAGAATAGTTTCCGGTCTATTCTGAGTCCCGATCTCTGTAGATAAATAAAGAACTACGACAGATGTGTAATGTTTAATGCAGCCAAACCATTCATTACAATGCATTCATGTGATGACTTTCAAAGAGTAAAGCAAGCACTGCTGAATAAAGTATGATTTCATCTTTTACGAAACGTTTTTTTTCATATGGAATGCAGTTGGAGGTCAACCAATCACAGAGCTTGAGAACAAATCACGGGGTTTGTCAAACAGAGCAGATGGTGTAGTCCTAAACGATAGCTGGGGATTCTGGGTAGTTGCCTTTAAATGCCGCCGACACAAACGAATGCCGTGCTTCCATGAGCGTCAAATCCCGCCGCAGATGGGAATACATTGCAATCAGTTGAAAGCTATTTGCGTCCTTTTATGAAGCTGAAGGAGCCTAGGAGCGTCCCAACTGCACGTCTCGGGACCCTGACCAAGCGTCGCTCCTGGACGTTTATGGAGTGAGAGTGTGTTGCAGAGAGATGGGAAGGGGCCAGGTTGTTGAGGGCTATGAAGGTGGTGATGAGTAGTTTAAAGTCTAATCTGTATTTCACCGGGAGCCAGTGGGGATTGTGGAGGACTGCAGTGATGTGGTCTTGGTGGCGGGTGGAGGTGAGCAGGCGGGCGGGGGGAGTTCTGGATGTTTTGCAGTTTGTTGGTGTTTTTGCTGGGTGAACCGTAGAGGATGCTATCACAGTAGTCAAGTCTGGAAGTGATGAGGGTTTCAGAGAGGGAGGGTTGGAGGTGGGCGATGTTGTTGAGGTGGAAAAAAGCAGTTTTGGTGATGTGGTTGGCATGTGGCAGGAAGGAGAGGGTGGGGTCGAAGATAAGGTTGCAGATCATGGTGGAGGGGCTGACGTTAGAGCTGTCAATGATGAGTGAGAATCACTGGGCAGAGCAGGTGATGAGTATTTCTGATTAATTGCAGTTCAGTTGGAGGAAGTTTTCTTGCATCCATAGTTTAAGTTCTGTAAGGCAGACGGTGAGGGTGGAGTTGGTGGTGGGTGTGATGAGAGGTAGAGTTGAGTATGGATGTGACCGAGGGGAAGGATGTTTAGGATAAAGAGGAGGGGGACTCTATGTGTAATGGCACGTTTCCACTACAGCGCGGAGCACGGTTTAAGAGGGCTGTGACGTCAGCGGCCCGTTTTTGGTTGCGTTTCCACTTGGCCTAGTACCGGCCGGCGGGTCCTAATTCACAGTTTTTCTGGCCTCATAAAATCGTGGGTCTAGGGCCAGAGACAACGAGGCTGAGTCGGGTTGAGTATGCTAAACTAGAGAGAGAATCGCTGGCAAGGGGGCTACAACTACAACAAGATGGACATATTTGACCGTGATTTAATTGTAATACACGTTTCAAAATGATGCCGAAGTAACAACATACTGATACCGGTTAGTAAAAACCATGAATTAATGCTTTGACAAGTCTGCAGACAGACGGCAGGCGAAAAACCTTTTAAAATGCGTGTTTTCTGAATGGAGATTGGCTAAGCTAACGCAGTATATGCTCCGACCGTCCACACTCACAACAACGGCCTATACAGACATAAATAAAGCAGCGACTGTATTCGCCATGACACAGGCAGTCTGTGGTTTGTACTTGTTTAACTTTTGTCTAGTTTCTGAACATATGTGAGGAGCTGTGAGCTCTGAGTGCTAACAGCTAACGGCTGTGTTGTTTTTCTGGGGTTCTCATTGAAGATGACGTCACGGCTCCGCCTACACTGCGTTACTATAGATCAGGGGTAGCCAACACGGTGCCCGCAGGGGCGACTAAGTGCCCGCGGGGCATGTTCTAAAAATAGCTCGCCAAGCAAATCCAAAATGTATAAAATACACAAAACAAAAAAGGAAATGTAAATAAAAGAATCTACCCTATGCATAAACGAAACCTAAATCATAGCGAACTCTATCTACTTACTACAACTCTATATCTATCTAACACCCCTCCTCCCCCCACCCCCACAATGAATATCGACCAATCACGTTCTTGCTTGATTTGCGGGACCAGCGTTGCAGTCTGGAAGAAAAGCAAATGTGGAGTGGCAGCTCACCGCTGATTTTCCTTCTGGCAGAATCTACACAACACATCAGCCCCATTGAACAACCTATCATGCCAGCCTATACAACACATGAGGGGCAGAGTTTTACTCTGTGTGTTGCAACTTGCATATATATTTATTGCACTTGACGCACACACACGCATGACGTAATTTCCACCTGGGAGAGGGGGGAAATGTCCCCCGCTCTTTTCGAAATCCCGTTTGTGTCCCCCCACTTTACGAATATGTTTATTATTATTTTTTAACGCAAGCCGTCATCGACACGGAGGAGCACACAGCCTCTGTGAGCGAGCGAGACAGAGGGAGAGAGAGAGAGGGGGGGGAGAGAGAGAGAGCGAGAGAGAGAGAGAGAGGGAGAGAGAGAGAGCGAGAGAGAGAGGGCGGGAGAGAGAGAGAGCGAGCGAGAGAGCTAGGGAGAGCACACCTTTATCTATTTAATATAGATAAAGTAAGAAATCATTCCAATGTGTATAGGACAGTAAAAAAAAAAAAAAAAAAGTTTGAAAGGGGAGTGATTAGTAAAATAAGCATAAATAAAATAAGCTAACATAAGATAAGAATAAACCAGTTTAAATTATTTGTTATTGGTTGTGATCATATTCTAAAGATGTTTGGATTATTGAAAAGTATACAGCTCCCTTTCATCTGAGTGTTGAGAGCTGTATCCATCAATTCATGTTGTGCTCAAAGTGCTCCAGATTGATGCATTTCACTTCAACATTTAAAAATAATCTTCCCGGGGTGCATGCCCCCGGACCCCCCAAGAGGAGGTGAGGCCCGTCCACCCCCAAAATAAAGCCGGTTAAAATAATTAAATTGCATACATGTTCTTTTAGTAAACACTGAAAACGGGTCCCACAGACCCAAACAGCACACAAAGGTTAAAGGTAAGCATATCATAATGTTAAAATGTGCTAAATATATACACTGCAAAAAACAAAAACAACAAAAGGGGTAAAAGTAGCCCCCGACTTGTTTTATTTTTTTAAAGTAGCCCTCACCCTAAAAAAGGTTGGTGACCCCTGCTATAGATACTACCCCAGTTCCTAAACTGTAATGGAAATGCGCCATAAAGTGAGCCAGTCCTAACGAGGCCTAGCCATACTGAGCGAGGCCGAGCGAGGCCGTGTAGTGGAAACGCGCCATAAGATGCTATACAGCAGTGGTTCTCAACCTTTTCGAGCCGCGACCCCTCAGAACAAATTACAATTTCTCTGAAACATTTTGGATGATTCAATAAAACATAGGTGTAGTCATTTAGGCGATTCATGAGGAACTGTTACATATTAAGTTTCCACAGATTCCATAAGTATCCTGACTGTGCGACCAAAACTCACGGCAGCGAAGGCAGCAAAGACAACACGCATCATCACTTTACGGGGCCAATACGGAAAATACGTTTGCTGTTTTCTGATCAAAAGTTGTGTTCAATGGCATTAAAACGCATATAAACGCTGCAGAAGGTTAATCCAATGTCTCTGTGTCACTTTGAAATGATTACTGATAATCCATCATCATATTTATGGCAATTATAGTTTTCAGTTTTCAGAGTGTAACGTAGCTTTCGGTTTGGGCAAACTGCGTGTGCATCACTCTAACTCCTCATTGGTAATGTTTAGATGGATTTAGGAACTTCCCCTCGATTATATTGGCTCTAACGGTTCAAAAGTGGTGTCAATCACCAAAATCGACCAATAGTTCCAGAGATATGGCAAATACACCCAAATGACCCTAGAGGTAGGGCTGCTCAATTAATCGTATTTTAATCGCAATTACGATGTTGGCTTGCAACGATTATGAAAACAACATAATCGAAATAAAACGATTATTTTTTTTATTTTTTTTTTTTTATTGGTTTTTCAGTTGAATTATACTTAAAGTTCAGGGTAATCAACTGTTAAAAACATACTGTTCACATTTTGTTTTTCAATAAATGGATGTTTTCAAAGTAAATGGATAATCGTTTTTTAATAATCGTGATATCAATTATTGACCCAAATAATCGAGATTATGATTTTTGCCATAATCGAGCAGCCCTACCCAGAGGTGGGGTTTTTTTTCTAAACCTCTCTAAAAAGGTCCAATGTCACTTGTTTTGCATCAATCTTGATACAGGGTACTTATTATATGTTATAGTTTGGATTCCTAAAGCTTTTAGTCTACTATCCCATCATTCAAGGGTGGATTTCACGATAAGTAATGTGTTTATTTTTGGACGGAAACTATCATTTACATTTTTAACAGGTTAAATGTTATTCTTAACTGGGAACCTAGATCTTTTTTACCCACTGTCATCATGAGAAAATTCCTCTGAAGACGTACAGGGAGTTTTAACAAAAAGGAAAACATATAGATCGGTGAATTAGTGATGGTATCTTAGAAATGTATGCAGGGGGGGTAATACTTTTTTGATCGTCACAATTGAACGAGAGAAAAAAAAAAAAGTAAAAATCTGGACCATTTTTTCAAATAAAACCATCCCAACCATTTGGATTGGGGTACCCTAAAATAATTATGCGCTGTCCTCTCCTGATTTAAGGTAAATTGCACGACTGTCACACTCACTAGGCAGGGCCACACCTCATTACTGATACCAGAATCCTACGGGATCGCTTAAACTAATTTAGTGTGTTGTCTGAGTTAAAAACAGCAGTTAATTTAACCTGGTTCTTCAGGAGTTAGTAGAGGTGAGACCTTGCTGATCCAGCTGGATCTGAGCCTGGCAGTAAACTTGCATAGACTTGCATAGACTCAATCGCTTCCTCAATTAGTAGGTCTGAGTAAATAGTCAGAAACAAATTAATACAGACCTGCCGACCTCAACAGTTGACTCTGAGCTGCAGACATCAGGCTGATATCACACTGATCCACACTGAGTATCTTAATGCTGAAAATCCTACCCTGCATAATTCACTCATCTTAAACACCTGAAATTCATCTTATATTCTTGCAGCATGCCTTAAATAAATGATATCAAAAATACAAACAATGAATGTTCCTATTGAACCTCACAAACATCTAATATTTTCTGAAGCTACATTTTACTGTCTGAATATTTCAAACTGAAGATGCTCTGATTTGATGACTCCACTATTCCTAAAATAAATATGCTGGATGTTTTTCTTCACATTTCTTCAAAATTCATCTTAAAATCTTTTTAACTCTGTGATCTTGAGTTGAATCAGTTTCTGTGGGTTTTATTTGTCTGGCTGCACATCATGAGTTTGTGTAGATGGAGCAGAGTTTCAGATGTGAAGTCACCACTTTTTATTGAAGGAGAAGCACGTTGTCTTTAATATTAATGAGAGATCTTTTTTTTTACTGTTTGTCTCTTACAGTTTTACCTGTTTGGAGTTTACACTTCCTGAACTTCTTCAGCTCTGAACAGATTATTAAACCTGGAGTTATTTCAAACAGGAACATTGTTTTCTAAATGTACATCATGTTGTCTTTATTCAGACTGGAGCTCTGCAGTTTTCTAGAGATTAGCTGTGCTGCTCTGGTCTCAAATCTGAAGTCTAACCCCTCCCTTCTGAGCGAGCTGGACTCGGGTCTCAAAGCTCTTCTGGATTCAGGAGCGGAGCTGCTGAGAGATCTTCTGGAGAGCCCAGACTGCAGACTGGAGACTCTCAGGTCAGTAAGGAGTCGACTCTCTGCTGGTTCAGCAGCATTGTATTAAACACAGGGAGGTGGATGTGTTTCTCTCACTGGAATCACAACAAGTCAGTGATGTTACCCACTGACTGCAGGTTCTTTCATTTATTCTTCCAAAAACATTATATCGTAGGCAAAGCCACATGTAGTAAGTAACTTTTTAACAGACATATGGGATTTTACAGAAGAGTGAAAAAGGTAGTCTGTTTAGTTTTCCTGTCATGTTTTTTGTTTCTAGATTACTGAGCAGTTATTTCCTGTGATGCAGCTGAGAGCAGTCAGTCGTAGTGTTTGCAGAGAAGATATGATGGGATGTAAAGCCTTAGATCAGTCAGGACTCTGAAGCTGACTAACTCAAAGAACAAACTCTTATTTTAAACTGGATCCATAACTGTTGGGTTGTGTTAATCCCTACAGGTTCAAAGATGGGATAATCAGAGCCAAGACCCAGAAGACCTGTGAGTACTGAAACCATATCCTCCATTCATCAAACCATTCAACTCTGATCCTAAAAGGTTCAACAGAAACATGTTTTAACTCCATCTTGTTACAGCTCTCTCAATCATTTAGGATTCTAATGTTTCTCTTTGTTAAAGTTTTATTATTATTGATGTCTTTTCTCTGTCACTTCTTCCCTCCATCAGGTGACTCTGCTGTGGAACAGGAAGTGAAGGCACACAGAGAGGTGAGAGAGGAGCAGCTGCACCGTGTGGAGTTTATTGATGAGGTTTCACCACTGATTAAAATGTAGTTATATCTCTCACAGGCTTCGCCCTCTACTGGACTCTATGGGTACTACCTTATCATGCAAGCATTCACCTACTGAGATTTCTATAGATGTAGCCGGCCCCGGGGCGGGCCTACCTGAGGCCTTGCCTCTCGCTCATCATCCTTTACTCTTCAGCGAGCGGATATGATACCTAGCACTGAGTCCGAGACTTATTTTTTGAGAGAAAGGAAGAAAGGGAAAGAAAGAAAGGAGTATCTTTTGAAATCGTGTCCTTCCTTAAATAGCGGGCGCTGATCCCCACCACCTCTGCTTCGAGTGTTTGGGGGACCAGGATATGGCCGAGGCGGTGCTATTCACGTTCGCCATTCCTTCCGAGTCCGGCGTCCATGGAAGTCCACCGCCCAGGGCTGTACTCTCCCTGGATGATGATCATGGCGGCGGGTGTGTGGGCTACTCGCTCATTGCTAGAGATGCCCCCGCCTCACCAGATCAGAGTGATTATTGGGCCGCAAGGCCGAATAAGTAGCTTGGTCCACGGGCCTTGCCCCAGGCCCGGTTCCCCCAGGGACTGGTGCTCGGTGGCTTCACATGATTTAGGGTCGACCCTACTTCATCAGAGGCCGCCGCCGCTGCCTGCCGTGTGATGTCCCTGGGGGATCACGCCGCATGGCATTTTCCAAAGAGGACCATGTTGATCTCCTGGGAGCCCCCGTGTTTACGGAAGGGCTCTATGGATCGATCTCCTTGCTCACGGGATAAGGAGTAATCGCAGCGTGGCTGCTTCTTGCCCATCCCCAGAGAAAGGAACACTGTCCTACACTCCCCGCCCCCTGCTGTAAACCCCAGTATAGGGAGCCAGCAGGTGGGCGTGTGCACGTGAGTGGAATAAACCGAGTGCTGTCAAAGCACTGTGCGGGTTCAAGAGACGCTATTGCCGGTGTGCTGTTGTCAGAAAACACACCTTGCCTGGTATAATAGCTCCGTTTAATGCATTTCACCGTTGAATGGGAAATACAGCGTTAATACGTGGGCGCTCGGCCCTCGTGAGAGCGTTCAGGGACCTCCGCAGGAGAACGGTGGTTTACGTTTGTAAACT
>NW_022987968.1:0-7500 GCF_902827165.1 Trematomus bernacchii
TTAAAGAGAAGGCTAAGGGGGAAATTGCTGATTAGAAATGGAGTTGTCGGATACAGAGAGTTACCCAGATGTACCCGACGCACAGCGAGGTCCTGAGATGGGAAACGGGCTTTCCCTTTGTAGGCCAGATGTGTGAAAAGATAGATACATCTAATGTCAACACTGTAAGAAATGGGTGCTTCTGGTGGTCTTAAGACCATGGAGAGGAACAACCTTTGATGTTATGTTTGATTCAAATCATCACTTTTGCCGCTCTTTATGTGATTGAATATTAGTCTTAACCTGTTTAGCCCGAGAGCCCCCGGTAGAGGGGGCTGCGTTTTTTTCTTCTTCACGAAACTGTGTTTCAGGGCTTCTTAATATTTAAAAACCTATGAATGTGTCATACCAGATTAACGGGAAGAAACTCAGCTAACTGACAGTATGAACCATTTTTACCAAAACAAAACACAAGTCTCATAAGAAGCGTCTAAATGACCCCTGAGCGAAAAAATGCTAACGCACTTAGCACAGAACTCAAGGTAAAAAATACCCTTATTACTTATCGTAACTGCACATACAATATATCAGATTAAAGCTGAGATTCCACAGATTATATAGGTATTAATATCATCACTGAGCGATCCGAACTCACGACAGGGGAAGCAAACACAGACATCACAACACGTAGCTTTACGGAGCATTCACGGGAGATCGTCTCACCTTAGCTGTCAATCTGATCAAAAGTCGTGTTCAATGGCATTAAAACGATAAAAACGTGGCTGAAGATTAATCCATAGGTTAATCCAATGTGTCTGTCACTTTGAAAAAATTATTGATAATCCATAATTCAATTTTTATGTAAAGATCGGAGATTTTAAATGAGCTGCTAATGGTAGCCACCAGAGTGTATCGCAGCTTCCGGTTCCGGGGCATTCTGGCTGCGCAGCACTCATTCACCAATGGTTAATGTTTAGATGGATTTTAGGAACTTCCCCTCGATTCTATTGGCTCTAACGGTTAAAAAGAGATGTCAACCATCAAAATCGACCGATGGGTTCCAGAGATATGGAAAATGTACCCAAATGACCCCAGAAGTGGGTTTTTTGTTCTAAATCTCTCTAAAAAAGGTCAAATGTCACTTGTTTTGCATCAATCTTGATACAGGGTACTTATTATATGTTATAGTTTGGATTCCTAGTCTACTATCCCATCATTCAAGGGTGGTTTTCACTATAAGTAATTTTTTTGTTTTGCACGGACACTATAATTTACAGTTTTTTACTATGTTCAATCTGAATTTACTTTAAAATAAAAAACATCTATATTGATTCTGACTTTTCTACATCCAACTCACAGGTTTATCATTACTTTGAGAAAAAAGATTATTAATTTACCCCTTTTAGAAGTGAAGATATGGTCATTTGTTCTGGGAATGTCATTTTCGAGCCTGAGACCTGAAAAACAGGCTCAGGGCTTATCAGGTAAAGATGCTTGTTGTTATGATCTGGTAACATTTGAAAAGACAATGAGTTTGAATGTGTCATCATAGAATCACTTTGACTCATGAAAACGTATCCAGTGTAAATGTGTCTCTTAAACAGACTCTTATCTGCCTACAGAGATGTTCAACTGTAAATACAATCTGCCAAACTGTTTCCTTTAATGTTACGTCTCCCCCCCCACCCTCTGTTTGACAGATGAGGCAGGGATGAGAGGATGAGAGGGGAGATGTGTCGCAGCTCACTTCTCTTTCTAATGTCTCCGGCTGCTGGGAACCCATGTGGAAAACTAAAGACTATTAATGCCACAAACAAATCTCTCCCAAAATGGAAGCTCTTTTACATGTTTGAGTGCTCGGGAGGGCGGAGGGCCTAATGACATGGAGAGATGAGGAGGAGGAGGAGGAGAAAGAGGAGGGGGAGGAGGAGGAGGAGGAAGGGGAGGAGGAGGAGGAGGAAGGGGAGGAGGAGAGGAGGAGGAGGAGGAAATATGCAGGAACTTGGAGGTGCCATATTATGCAAATTCCCAGTTTCTTATTTGTTGTTGAAAAATGAACACCCTCTAAAAAAGGCTTTGTATTTAAAGCATGTCTCTACAAGGCCTCCTTCCTAAAAAGCAGAGATAACTATATATATATATATTATTGATATACATATATATATTAGTATATGATATAATGATGACTGTAGCAGCTGTTCACTGTGTGTCGTCCCTCAGACAGTGACACTGTGTGTCGTCCCTCAGACAGTGACACTGTGTGTCGTCCCTCAGACAGTGACACTGACCATTAGGACTTGTGTATGTATACATATCAAGGCAAACCTTTCATGAAATGTGTCCAGCAGCACCTGTTTGTATACAGGTGAGAGGGGAGTCCCACCAGGCCCAAGAACTGTATTATTAGTATTCATATTATTATTATTTTTACCAGGAATAGAGCAGAATCCGTAGTATAATGTTAATGTCCAGTTATTGCTTTTTATAGTATCTCTGTTTTAGAATCAGTCTGCGAGTTCATAAAAACATTCATCATGCACTGGAACGCCAACTGTAGGAATAGTTTCCAACAGGAAGACATTTGAACACGTGTGTTACTGTGTTTGTTTTCCCCTTCCTGCTATCATGACATGAATGCTGGCCTGCAAACACTGAACTCCCAGAACTCCATTAACCCTCCTATTGTCTTCGTTTCCCCCCCCCCTTACTTTGGTGTTCGCGGTCAAATTTGACCGGTCCTGTTTTAACTGCTATTACATTAACACAAAAACCATTCATCATCACCACATTTCATTTAACACCCTTTCAAACAGTACATATTGTATCAGACTACTGGTATGCATGAACAACTGCAGTACATATACAAGGAATAGACACTGAACATGTATTGCGTGTGCCAGGTGTGATCCATGTGGGGGGATGGGCACATAAGAGCGGGACATGTGTCAAATTGTTCTGTGTGTGTGTGTGTGTGTGTGTGTGTGTGTGTGTGTGTGTGTTTGTGTTTGTGTGCCAGGTGTGATTCACATAGGGGGATGGGCACATAAGGGGGGGGAACACATCTAGAGTGTGTGTGTGTGTGTGTGTGTGTGTGTGTGTGTGTGTGTGTGTGTGTGTGTGTGTGTGTGTGTGCGTGTGTGTGTGTGTGTGTGTGTGTGTGTGTGTGTGTGTGTGTGTGTGTGTGTGTGTGTGTGTGTGTGTGTGTGTGTGTGTGTGTGTGTGTGTGTATCTGAATCGGATGGTTACTAATTCCATTTCTTTATGGCGGTCACCATGGGTGTTACAAAGTTGACTAAATCATCCAAGATTCAATGAAAGTGGTGATCAGCAATTGTATATGTTCAAATGTCTACTGTGAAGGATATCATAAAGCCTTAATGCAATCGAATGTAAAACAAAAAAGTTATGATTGATGAAAGTAGTCAAATGGTCAGATTTGACCCGAAGACAACAGGAGGGTTAACAATAAAGGCAAAGGGGAGGGGTTTAACATGTATTGGTATATGCAACAATTATTTGGGTTCGGTACAAATAATGTGCTGTATTTGAAACAGTAGAGGCTCAGGACTTTGTTAGAAAGATCCTGAGCTTCAGGCCCATGAGAACCCCCCTGGAGAACCCACTGGAGGTCCCATTACTGTATCACTACTGAGTCCAATGTTGTTATATCCAATGGATGTAAGCTGTTCAAAAAACAAGCATTATAAAAGCCTCGTTTTATTTGAACATGCTATCTCAATGTGTTTGCAAGCTAACCTCATAACATTAGTTTTGCTCATGTATATACTTGTTTGTTCATGCATTCACTAATCATCATGTCTTTGTTGCATTGTATTTGCCCCACAATACGTCATTTACTCCATGATCCTCTTGGTTTTCTTTTTCTTTATGTTAGTATGTCAATATACTGCATTATGAGGTGTGGATTAAAGAAATAGTAAGTCGAAAGTCAGTACGATGACATAGGTACCTCTTTTGTTTCACATCTGAGATCTAGGAACACAAAAGTACCTTTTTAGCTCAATGCTAACCTCATTATTATTTATTTATCGGGCCAAAATCTTTGAACAATATGGTTTTGTATTGAGAAATGAGAATATCTGGATTTGAAAGGCCTTGTGTTTGGAACTACAGCTACAATCTAATTGGCCTCTTGTTGAAGCAATTCCTGAACAGCAATGATCCCCTGCATGTGGAATGATTCAAACCCAGCTCGTTGGGGAGGAAATGTTTCAGAGGATGATTGATGTCTAAACACATCTCCAACCAGATTGTGCTTATTTAAAACAGAGGAGCTTCCATGGGCTTCAGTCAAGACTAATTCCTTTCTATAGGTCTCAAAAGTTAACAGCTATTCCAGTTATTAACCTGCACCACTCCAGATAGCCCCAGCTGAGCATGCCAAGTGTTACCCAGCTTTCAGTGATAGCATCACGCTGTCGGAGTGGAAAAGAAGCGCTCCCATTAGATGTCCAGCTAGATAAATAGACTATAATGGGTTGCTTGGGGTGCGTTTGGTCC
Organism: Trematomus bernacchii; assembly: GCF_902827165.1. Lineage (NCBI taxonomy): Eukaryota > Metazoa > Chordata > Actinopteri > Perciformes > Nototheniidae > Trematomus > Trematomus bernacchii. Next base: position 4,501 of record NW_022987968.1, read on the forward strand.
TTTGGCCTGACGCTCCCATCAGATGTGATCTCCGGGTCGCCGCCATGAATCAGGCGGCGCTGCGACGTCATTGGTCATCCTGACAGCCGAACAAAGCCCAGGAAGTGGGGAGGGACAGCCGCCGCTAATGGAGCCAGATTAGGATGGGTGTGCTTTGTAACTGGTGCTGCCGGAGTTACTCAGTTAGATGTGTGGGGTCAGTGACTTCCTCATGAGATACCTGAGCAAGGCATGGGCCGGTGGCGCTCTGGGTGTGTTTCTGCTGGCTGCGCTGCATGCTACGCTGTGTGATTGTATTTGGTGTTGGAGTTGTGTGGGAGTGGGATGTGGTGCTGCTGGGTGATAAGAGGCAGATAGCGCTTTGAGGCTAATGGTTTCCACTAATGAGAAAACTGCCTGTGATTATGACGAATAGGAGGAGAGCAGCAGGCTAAGCAGCGACACAGCAGCTATTGTTAGCAGCCCAGCATCTCATTACACCTCCTACTGATACACCTCCTCCTCCTGCAGACCACCTCCTCCTGAGAGACCTCCTCCTGAGAACCTCCTCCTGATACACCTCCTCCTGAGAGACCTCCTCCTGAGAGACCTCCTCCTGAGAGACCTCCTCCTGAGAACCTCCTCCTGATACACCTCCTCCTGAGAGATCTCCTCCTGATACACCTCCTCCTCCTGCAGACCACCTCCTCCTGAGAGACCTCCTCCTGATACACCTCCTCCTGATACACCTCCTCCTGATACACCTCCTCCTGATACACCTCCTCCTGATACACCTCCTCCTGAGAGACCTCCTCCTGAGAGACCTCCTCCTGATACACCTCCTCCTACAGCACTCCTCCTGTTGCAGACTGCCTACTTCTGATAGACCTTTTCCTCTGGCAGACGTCCTCCTCCTTATAAACGTTCTCCTTCTGTTAGACCTCCTCCTGCTGTTAGACCAGCCTCCTCCTGTTAGACCTCATCCTGTTAGACCTCATCCTGTTAGACCTCATCCTGTTAGACCTCATCCTGTTAGACCTCATCCTGTTAGACCTCATTCTTCTGCAGACCTTCTCCTGCAGATAAACCTCTTCCCCTTGATAAACTGCCTCATCCTTATAGACTTCCTCCTGATGGACTTCCTCCTCCTGCAGACCTCCTCCTTTTACTAGACTGGGTTCCTTTTCTCCTTGTGATAAACTTCTTCTTCCTGAACCTCCTCCTTACAGCCCTCCTCATCCTTATGGACCTCCTCCTCCTTACAGACCTCCTCATCCTTATGGACCTCCTCCACATGATAGACCATCCTCTTGTCATATTGTCAGAGTTTTATAAACACATGTTATTCTTAGATGGTGTTTGTATCATGTTGATCTGGTTTGGGTTGAAGTACCTGATCCTGATGCTCATGGTAGCAGAATCAGAACCACAATCAGCATTCCTTCATTAGTGCCACAGGGGAAATGTACATAGTTACAGCAAAGAGACAGTATTGATAGAGACAGCAAAGTGAGTAAGTGAGCATAACTATTACAAAAATAGAAATCTAATAATTACACATTTCAAGAATAAAAGTGGAAGTAGCAGCATTATTAAACAATACATAAGTGATGAAGTAGCTGCAGAATGACAGTAGTAAATATTATATTTCCTTGTATGAAGTGTATAGTCTACAGTTTTATGTTACCACATTGTTGTGACAGGTGTGTTTAGTGCTCAACCAATAAGCAGCCAGTATTAGAAAGGTATATAGCGCCTTACATTCTACAAGTCTTCATTCACCCATTAACACTTCATTCATACACAGCAATATTGTAGTAAGCTAACAATCACACCATGCCAATCGGGAGCAATTAAGGGTTAAGTATCTCGCCCAAAGATACATGGCACTCCCTCACAGCCATAGTCGCCCCTTTAAACCCAGGTTTGGCCCAGATCTAGAACACAAGATGAAGGGATATTAAAGCCAGCAGACAGTGGAAAACACAGGATTCAAGTTGGACTTCATGTTGTGGGTTACACTCACACACTCCTCACGGCAGCCATCAGGATTTCCATTTCCCTCCCTGGATTGAATGATAGCCTTTAGATGTTCAATAGTTTTAATGGGCCATGAAACCTGAGAAAATAAAAATGGTATTTCCTTTGTCATGATTGCTCTTCTGCTGCTACTGCTGTATTATACCATTCACTGATTTTCAATGAAGATGAAAACATTAAACATTACAATCTTAAAAGTTCAAATGATCCCTTGAAGCGTCTGTTGTGGAGTTCTCATGAACAAACCCCATAATATCAGTGTGCTTGTTTTTGATCTCCCCCCCCCCCCCCCCCCCTCCCGCTATAATAAGTGAAGCACTTATCTCTGAGCTTGCAGTACATTAATATAGTTTAATAGCACCAGTTGGAGTATATTAATATTCCTTAACCTCCGCTCCACCTTTAAAATCTTACCTCTACCTTTCCTCCCCCTTTCTTCACCCCCTGCTTCACCCTTCCTCTCACTCTTCCCTGTCTTATCCTTTCTTCCTCCCTCTCTCCCTCTGTATGGTCTCCCTCTTTCCTCCCCCTCCTTCTCCGAACCCATTTCAGCATGAGATTATAAATGGAGCCTTGGGAAAATGTGATAAATCAATTAATCATTTGTAGCTGTGTAGCTTAATGAGTGAACTGAGGTGTCATAATTAGTTCCCCCAGTATCAATCATTAAAGTGCAAGTTTGCTGATAAACAGGCAACTGATGGGAGTGCAGACATGGCTGAGAGTGCTGCTGTGAATGCTGGGAGATCTCACCATCACAGCGCTAAATGTGCACTAATGACTTTACACTGAAATGTGACCGGTCCAGCTTCAGAACTTGAACCCAGAGCAGAACACAACAGATTATTAAGTCTGGATCTGATTTAGGACTATGAGGTTTTTACTTTGACACTGGGTGGAACATTTGTTTATAAGTTATTTAGATCCTTTACTTATAAGTCAAAGTAGTGATACCACAATTACCACTTGAACAACTCATTT
>NW_022987968.1:12500-50617 GCF_902827165.1 Trematomus bernacchii
GGTAGTCTCTGCATGAGCATGATAACAGTGTAATATGCATGGGTACATACATTTTGATTCAAATAGATCGCTATATTCATGGTATCAGTGGAAAAACGAAAACATGTTTTCACATAACTGTGTCCACAACAACTCTATAACTGAATCAACACACGGCATAATAAAAACAGAACACCAAGGTGATGTTCAGATTCGGCCGCTGCATATAAACTACAACTTCCAGAAACCTTTAGATGGTTTATTACAGACAGGAGAGCAGGTACAGGAATACAACAGTAGCACATATCAGTTTCTGTATATACATTTCTGTATAATAGACATCTGTGTGTGAATTTGATCTTATAACGGACTTAATACTTAGCTTAGTTAGAGCTGAAATGGAGTTAAATAAGTGAATTACTTCCCTTCATTGTGTTTCCACTGGACTGTGTTGGCCTCTCTGTTGGTCGGCAACTGCAGACTGTTCACTTCATGAAGCAGTTCTTCCGGAACATTTCGATGCTTCTGTTTTGGGGGATTTTAACTCATAAATGTCTAAGCTATAAGCTAAATCATGTAAGGGTCAAACTGTTATCATGGACTTGGACATGGAGCATGGGGGTTGTCTTATAAAGAAATCCTATAATGCCCTTTAAAAAAAATCAGTTTGGAGAAAGTTTCCCATCTCTTTGTAGGGGCATACTAAATATCAGGAGTAGCCTATACATTACATGTCACTTGTTAGACGCTTTTATCCAAAGCAACTTACATACTCAATACTGTGGGCAATCCCCCCAGGAGCACTTTGGGGTGAAGTGTCTCAGGGACACAACGACATGCTGACTGCAGTGGGGTTTGAACCTGTGACCATCTGATCCGAACACCAACGCTCAACCCACTGCACCACTGCACCACACGCCTCCCTATACTGTCATGTTCATAGAAAGTTCCATAGAAGTGAAAGGGCAGGCAGACCCACGGCACCAGACCAGGTGACCAGAGAAAGATAGCCTATTCCCCCCCTCCCCACATTACGCCGATTTATTTTCTTGAATGCAAAAGGCTGCAACAGCAGTGAGGGTGTGTGTGTGTGTGTGTGTGTGTGTGTGTGTGTGTGTGTGTGTGTGTGTGTGTGTGTGTGTGTCTCAGTGACCTCTCTGGCCAGAGGTCCTGGAATCTAACATGGTTTAACAATGTCACAGTGTCGGCCTGCTGCTGCATAGCACATTTACACTGACACACACACACACACACACACACACACACACACACACACACACACACACACACACACACTGACACACACACACGCGCTGTTGTGCGTACAGGGTTATAGAGTGGAGCAGCTATTTCTTTTATTTTTTTCTTTCACACTGACTGGCCGAGTGGCCCTGAGACACAGACTCACACAAACACACAAATACACAATACACACATATACACACATGTATGCAGCCATCTCATCTGGACAGTATAATTCCATTTGTCTGGTCCAGCAAGCAGTTGGCTAACTCCATGAATTATTACGATCCCATAAGGCATCTGGGGTGCCGCAGCTCTGGGAGGCCTGTCTGCGTGTGTGTGTGTGTGTGTGTGTGTGTGTGTGTGTGTGTGTGTGTGTGTGTGTGTGTGTGTGTGTGTGTGTGTGTGTGGCCTCCATCTACCATTTAAGTAACCATGGAAGATGAAATAACCACACACTCACTCTCGCTCTCTCTCTCACACACACACAGTCCGCTCTCCCTTATCAGAGTGTGTGTATCTTCTATCTTCAAATAATGTTTTGTCTCTTTCCTTTGTGCTATCATGCTGCTACAAATGGAAAAACGGCATCTCATTCCTCTCTCTGGGGTTTTTTAGCAGCTCATTTTTTCAGTGTGTGTGTGTGTGTGTGTGTGTGTGTGTGTGTGTGTGTGTGTGTGTAGTTGCGGGTGGCACGGTAACAGTGGCAGACAGATGGCCATTTCTCTCTCTCTCTGACCATGTTGAACATTGCCTGGAAAGATCATCGGAGCAAAAAATGGATTTCATTCCAGCCTGTATTACAGGATTTAAAGTACAGCAGGGCCTCTGTAATCTGAGAGCCCTTTGTATTATTCTACACTGATTGAAGTAGAGTTTTTGAAGTGGAGGCTGAGTTTTTTTTTACTGAAGTGAAATGGAGCCAGAGCAGAAATACAGAAGGAGTTTTTCATGGTGTGAAGAGAAAGCAAAGTTTTCTAATGAAGTGAAGAGAGGGCAGAGAGCGGTATGAACGAGGACAGAGGACAGAGGACAGAGATCACACGGTCTTCAGTCCATTGGGCCAACGCTCTGCGGCTGGTCTGCAGGAGTGATAGATCAAAGAAGCATTAGCAGGTAGAGAGATCATACGTGTGCCTGTGTGCAAGGCAAGGCAAGGCAAGGCAAGGCAAGGCAAGGCAAGGCAAGGCAAGGCAAGGCAAGGCAAGGCAAGGCAAGGCAAGGCAAGGCAAGGCAAGGCAAGGCAAGGCAAGGCAAGTTTATTTATAGAGCACATTTCAACACAAGGCAATTCAAAGTGCTTTACAAAAATGAAAGACATTAATAGCATTAAGAAACATATTATAAAATGATATCTAAAAACACTAATTTAAAAGCAATGATATAAAATGGCATTTAAAAACACTCATTTAAAAGCAAAGATACATGAATTACAGTTACAGTGTAGTGTGAGATACTCACATCTGAACGAACCCCCATCCGAAACTATTCCTCTTTTTTATTTTTAAATGCACATAGTTAAGTTTACCTTGTCGTTCTAGGACTTTTTTGGTGTCCTCCTTGAACCAGGGTCTTGAAACCAAAACTGATTCCTGTACCTTTTTAGTTTTCGCCAAAACTATTCCTCTTTTCTTTAAATGCACATAGTTAAGTTTAAGTTGTCTTTTCTAGGACTTTTTGGTGTCCTCCGCGAACCAGGGTCTTGAAACCAAAACGGCACACGTAGGGGACTTTAACCACCTACGAGGGGACTTTAACTACCTTTGGGGGGACACAAGGCAATTCAAAGTGCTTTACAAAAATGAAAGACATTAAGAAAATGGCATTAAAAAGCAAAGATAATAAAAGTTAGAGTGCAGTTTAAGATATGAATATATCAATTAAAAGCAGCGGCAAAAAAAAAGTCTTCAGCCTGGATTAAAAAGTAGTAAGAGTTTCAGCGGACCTGCAGGTTTCTGGGAGTTTGAGTAAGACGGTGTAGTCACCTGAGGCCCTCATACAAGGACTCCTGTTCAGTGTACTTTAAAGACAATCAGATAAACACCATTTCAGATCAATAATAAGGCACATATCTTCTCAGCACATGTTACAGGCCTTACCAGCTACGAGCTTGCAAAGTATCACAGTCTGAGTATTTGGCAACAGTAAGTCCATTTATTAAAAAAAAAAAGGGATTTGAACAGAAAGGTAATGTTATCTCACCTTTCAGGCTGACTTTTCATTGGTGTATTATTGCTGCAACAACTCACTTTTAAAGTAAACAATTATAAAATGAAGTATCATATTCAACTTTAAAACATGTATTAATGTAAAATGTTCCTGTCAAAAAGACTAGAGCCGGAAGAGTTCTTTGCCCACTTGGGAAGAGCAAAACAAAGTCTAAATACAATTGTTCATTTGAGGCGAGTAACAAAACAATACAATACCCTAGGAATCAAGAAGATTATATTCATCAACACTTAAAAGTCTCATTTACCAATCCTGAGTCAAACTAAAGTCAACATTCTTGAAAAGAAAGAAAGTGGTACAGGTTAACCAGAAAATAGTCACAACAACCTGGGCACAGTGATCACGTCTCACATATTAAGCTGAAAGAAGCTACAAATCTTTGTGGGGCTGGTGATTCTCTGAACGCTTGACCTCTTACACATTACATATAGTCATCTGACCCTCTGCTAATACAAACATATTGATTAGTGCAGCTTACAGAGGAGGAACTACTTAGTCATCACATTAGAATGGCCAATTCACTTAATATGAAAATGGATTCTAATCACATAATAATTGTTATTGGCCATACAAACTCGAATTGGCCATTGCATTAAGCCCTATGTGTAAAAATGTCTTATACCTATTCATAATATCAATACTACCTCAAAAGAGGTTGGAAAAAGGTTGTTATTATGTTATTTTACATCCATCAATACAAGGAACTTAAAAATCAATAATAAGGAATTGGATAATATGTGGATGGGTCATATCAGTGTTAATATTTAATGTGTAGTGTGTTGGTTTAACCCTTAAACACGAGGTGCGTTCAGTGGCAGTGTGTTCGATCTCCTGCAGGTTTATTATCACTGATCACAGATTGTATAATGGGCATTCTGGGGGTTACTGAACATGGAGGGGGGGGGGGGGGGGGGGGGGGGGGGGGGGCTACAGTAGCTACTGCACACATTCTTCATAGACAGTAATCTCAAATTGAATCTGCTGGCGGGTTCCTTTAATTATGCTGTGATCCATGAGGAAGTGCAGGGAGGTGGGGAGGGCACGGGGGAGGGGGAGGGGGAGGGGGATGCCGTTTGATTGATTTCATATCTTATAGAATTGATCATTAAAAAAATGATTGTCTATTGGAAGATGTATACCTTTATTGAAGCTGTTCTAAACTTCATACACACAGAATATTATTCTTGTGGATTCAACTATGATTTCATTTAGTTCCATTGTTTCTGTCTCTTGTTGCATGGAAGTCAAATCATAACGAAACTGAATACCAAATGGATTGGCTATCACTATACAAGCACGTGCTGGCCCTAAAAAACTGGCCGTAAAAAACCCTAGAAATTAAAAAGTTGTTTTATTTATATTCTACAATGTAACACAAAAGTACCTTAGCAACAACAGCGGTTCTGGAGACAACCAGGATGGCACTGATGTCACAGAGGAAGGGTTATGTATCACCTTTCAACACAAGGCAATTCAAAGTGCTTTACACAGGGTTCCCGCGGGGTCTTAAAAAGTCTTAAATTTGATCATCTGAATTTAAAGCCTTAAAAGGGTCTTAAATATGACCAAACAAATAAGAAAGGTCTTAAATATGATTTAGAAGGTCTTACAAATGATGGGATTTGAAAGGTACTTCTGTGTTGCGATCGCGTCTAAATGTGTTTTGGGGGAAATGTCCGGGCTGCAAAGTAACCAGTATGGTAAGAGCCTTTCAGTTCCCCCCAACAATTTGTATTGAAATAAATCAACATGGAACCAGTAATCACTAACTTTGTTTCCCCCTGCCCCTTATTGGAGAACACCCAGCTAGTAACCTAGCAACCAAGCTTCAGCTAGCGGCAGTCAGAAACCCAGGTATCTTCGAATCTACTTACAAATAAATATGGGGAAGTGTAAGTTCAACCGTATTTGTTTGGAAAACATCGAATTTAGTGCTTGGTTGAAACCAGTGGAGGGGAACATGTTTGAAGCCCGCTGCACCTTTTGCAAAATAAATGTGCGTTTGTTTTGCTAATGTAGCGTTAGCTAGTGCAGCAGCTCCCGTAACAACACCGGGGGACCTCCGGGCGACGTTTGGGTCTACGTCAACCCTAAAGGCGGAGGTGCTGTAGACGCTAAATACCGTAGTTAAACACCAATCATACAACAGCAACGATGAAAGATTGTAGCCAAGGCAGCAGAGCTCTGAATATAGCCCTGCACTTCCACAAACTACTAAATATATATAAATATGATAAATAAAAATAAATTAGACTAAAATGAATTAGATCAAATATGTTGTAGTGCACTGTCACAACCTAGCAAAGCTAAATAATAGTTTTTTTCCGATTATGTTGTTTTCGTAATTGTGGCAGGCCAAAATCGTAATTGCGATTAAAATACGATTAATTGCACAGCCCTAACACACACACACAAACACACACACACACACACACACACACACACACACACACACACACACACACACACACACACACACACACACACACACACACACACACACACACACACTTTTTGTCTAACACGCTAACACAGTTCTGGACTGTTATGCTGTTATGTTCAGTCATTGTTCTTATGTTGAACATACATTTACTTTGTAAGTAATTATGGGACGTATTTCTTCTTTCCTAGCAATTTTCCTTTATACTTTCTTGCCGTGAAATAGGTCTTAAATTCTATTCAAAGTGGTCTTAAAAAGGTCTTAAAAAGTCTTACATTTGAGTTGGCGAAACCTGCAGGAACCCTGTTTACAGAAATACAAAAACATTAAGAGCATTCAGAAATAGTGCAGCGGAATCACAATATAAAATGGCATTTAGTAACTAAAAAGCAAAGAGAATAACATAAACATAAAACAAATGATATAGAATAACACAGGTATAAAATACATGAATAAAAGTTAGAGTGGAGTGTTAGATATAAATAGTTATTTGATTAAATCAAACGCAGCAGAAAAAAGAAAAGTCTTCAGCCTGGATTTAAAAGTAGTCAGAGTTGCAGCGGACCGGCAGGTTTCTGGGAGTTTGTTCCAGATAATTGGAGCATAATAACTGAACGCTGCTTCTCCATGTTTAGTTCTGACTCTGGGGACAGAAAGCTGACCAGTCCCTGAAGACCTGAGAGATCTGGATGGTTCATAATTTAGCAGGAGGTCAGAAATGTATTTTGGGCCTAAACCATTCAATGCTTTATAAACCAGCTGCAGTATTTAGAAATCAGTTATTTGACAGACAGGAAGCCAGTGTAAAGACATCAGAACTGGACTGATCCACTTTCTTAGTGTCAGTGAGGAACCAGTGTAAAGACTTCAGAACTGGACTGATCCACTTTCTTAGTGTCAGTGAGGAACCAGTGTAAAGACTTCAGAACTGGACTGATCCACTTTCTTAGTGTCAGTGAGGAACCAGTGTAAAGACTTCAGAACTGGACTGATCCACTTTCTTAGTGTTAGTGAGGAACCAGTGTAAAGACTTCAGAACTGGACTGATCCACTTTCTTAGTGTTAGTGAGGAACCAGTGTAAAGACTTCAGTTCAGAACTGGACTGATCCACTTTCTTAGTGTTAGTGAGGAACCAGTGTAAAGACTTCAGAACTGGACTGATCCACTTTCTTAGTGTTAGTGAGGAACCAGTGTAAAGACTTCAGAACTGGACTGATCCACTTTCTTAGTGTTAGTGAGGAACCAGTGTAAAGACATCAGAACTGGACTGATCCACTTTCTTAGTGTTAGTGAGGAACCAGTGTAAAGACTTCAGAACTGGACTGATCCACTTTCTTAGTGTTAGTGAGGAACCAGTGTAAAGACTTCAGAACTGGACTGATCCACTTTCTTAGTGTTAGTGAGGAACCAGTGTAAAGACTTCAGAACTGGACTGATCCACTTTCTTAGTGTTAGTGAGGAACCAGTGTAAAGACTTCAGAACTGGACTGATCCAGTTTATTAGTGTTAGTGAGGAACCAGTGTAAAGACTTCAGAACTGGACTGATCCAGTTTATTAGTGTTAGTGAGGAACCAGTGTAAAGACTTCAGAACTGGACTGATCCACTTTCTTAGTGTTAGTGAGGAACCAGTGTAAAGACTTCAGAACTGGACTGATCCACTTTCTTAGTGTCAGTGAGGAGCCAGTGTAAAGACTTCAGAACTGGACTGATCCACTTTCTTAGTGTTAGTGAGGAACCAGTGTAAAGACTTCAGAACTGGACTGATCCACTTTCTTAGTGTCAGTGAGGAACCAGTGTAAAGACTTCAGAACTGGACTGATCCACTTTCTTAGTGTTAGTGAGGAACCAGTGTAAAGACTTCAGAACTGGACTGATCCACTTTCTTAGTGTTAGTGAGGAACCAGTGTAAAGACTTCAGAACTGGAGTGATCCACTTTCTTAGTGTTAGTAAGGAACCAGTGTAAAGACTTCAGAACTGGGCTGATCCACTTTCTTAGTGTTAGTGAGGAACCAGTGTAAAGACTTCAGAACTGGACTGATCCACTTTCTTAGTGTTAGTGAGGAACCAGTGTAAAGACTTCAGAACTGGACTGATCCACTTTCTCAGTGTTAGTGAGGAACCAGTGTAAAGACTTCAGAACTGGACTGATCCACTTTCTTAGTGTTAGTGAGGACTCGAGCAGCAGCGTTCTGAATCAGCTGCAGCTTTCTAATAGATCTTTTAGTGAGACCTGTAAAGACACCATTACAGTAGTCCAGTCTGCTGAAGATAAAAGCATGGACAAGTTTTTCCAAATCCTGCTGTGACATTAGTCTTTTAATCCTAGATATATTCTTAAGGTAGGCTGACTTAGTAATGGTGACTATTTCAGTTCATTTCTGAAACTGTGACTCCACCTATAGTTCTCTGGCTTTTTCTGTTGTTTTGAAGAAAGGGTATTTAAGAACCACAAGGAAGGTTCTGGAGCTGATAGGAGACTTCGGTCCTTTCTCCACAGTCCCATAAGACACAGGCAGGCGTGGTGTGATTCTGAGTATTTCTATTGCACTCTCACAGCAGGAGTAGCCACCATGACCTGAAATATTATGGCCTGCCGTGACCGTCTCTGCCCTCTCCTGAGCTCTGTTGCTGAAAACTAATTGACTCAGTATGTGTGGTCATGCAGTCAACACATTTTTCAAAGGCTCACCATTTTAAGATTTCCAGTGCAGCAGTTTCACTCCTCTAGTCCAATAATGTGAGTGAGCTGCACGGATTTAGAGCTATTAGCTTGTATTGGGAACTTCAGGTGAGTCCTACAACCAGACAAGGAGAGACCAAATGTGGGGTTAACTTACTGCTTATTCTTTTGAATGACTTTGTATTTCATAGTCCTACCATAGACTGTAGTCCAACCCACCTTTTGTTCAAAAGCAGTCCTTATCTCTCTTGCTGCAAACATTTTCAGAATGCAGTCCTTTTATTTGATAACACATTTATTTGAATTGGCAAAGGACAGATACGTACCCAGATGAAGTTTATCAAACTATCAATATGAGTATTGATGTAGTACTTTTGGTTTTTGCAGAAAGAGTTGGCAATACGAATGAAATGACGCTGTGATAGAACTCTTTGTGTGAGCAGCTGCAATTTCAGCAAAGTTCACATACTTGCAAGCATTCTTCACACGGAGCGTACACGGAGGACCACAAGATATATCTGTGCCTGACCATTTCAGTCACTCTGAGAATCAGGCAGTGATTTCCATCTGTCTTGTGAAAGGGTTGGAACTTTTCTCCTAAGATCTATTTTTAAAATTCTCCACTCAACATCTTCTATCACTTTTCATGTGAACAAACCAGTGCAATAACATGAAGGTCTTTAAGGAGACACTCCCACTTGTAGAATTAGATAAAAAATACAGACATGTCGTTAGATCAGTGTCATTCAGCTAGAATGAAGCTGTGACGACAAGACTTTTACTGACCTTCAAGTCTTTGCACACCGTCCACTGACAAATTCCAATGTCGTAACTAATCAAACATTTCACTGAATAACTTGGGTACCTAAAGCTGCCTAATTGTGATCAGTGAGCTGCTTTTGCTTGTTTTCTTATGTAGATAATGTTGCAGACTAACTAGGCGCTGTGGTCAAAGTTCAATGAGTTCAACATTGACCTTGGTTTCTGCTGACCTTTGAAGTTCCTCAGTTTGACTTCAGAGGTCAAGGAGAAAAGACAATACCATAAAGTCCTCACATTCATGGTTATCAGGTATTGAGTCTGATGCCTGCAATACAAACTTCTTCATTAGTTGGAGTCTAAATGTTGCTCTTTATGCTGGCTAATTACGTATTTGCTATGATCAAAAACGACCTAGAAAATCAGACCTTTAAATGGTAATATCCTCTGAATGGAGCATTAACTGTGAAGTGAACTTAATAAGTCTACCTAAGGACTGTGTTAATGGGCAACTCTTTAACGACACTGAGGTGGATGCACCCTGAGAGATGGGGGGGGTGAAGAAGACGGAGTCAGAGAATGGAAAGAGGCTGATAACCATCGTTACGTTTTGATACCATTAGATGGTGGTGGGTCTTTTGACCATACACAGCTCTTATTATAGCCACCCGATTAGCTGCTAAGGACACAATTAAGGCCTAAAGTTAAATAGACTATTAGATGAAGAGGACTGTTTAAGTTAAAGCTGGGAGCATTTAGCTGATAAGAGGTAATGATGTGTTGAAGTTCAGGACAAAGCTCAGTGCATTTGCTGTGAACGGTATTGATGATGTCTCTTTGTCTGTGGTACAATCTGTCCATCTCTGTTGAAGGACACAAATGTTTTTCTTCAAATGATTGTTAATCATTAAGACAATCTGTTGGCTTTAGAATGTAACACAAACCATCCATTCCTGTAATACCTTTAAGAGTTATAGGATGTCTGATGCTAGCTTGCATCAGCAGATAAAATAGATCAAAAGCTTTCTAGCATAGAAGCTAAATGTCTCATAAAAGCCTTTGAGGTGGGAGAGGTGACAGCAGCGTGAAAGACAAGGGTTTGTAAAAGAAATGTGAATTCAAGAAAGGCTACAGATGAGAGGTTTAAATGTCTCTACTGTCTGCCCGAAGGGGGAAAGAATAACATTAATAGGGTTCTAGAGCTATAGGCTTTAAAGGAATAGTTCAACATTTTGAAAGAGGACATATTCTGTTCATCTTCAGAGAAACTCCCTCTGGAGGGAACACAGGGATTTGAGTCTCTGCAGAACATTGACATGCACAGAAACCTATAGAACACACTACTGGAGAGGAACAACCCCAAAAGCAGAGTAGGGCCTCTTTCATATGCTAATAGCTGTCTATGAAGTAAGATCAGATGTCATTACTTTGTGTCAGGAATGTGATTAGCCTAGCTTAGCACAAGGAACTTTTTTAAAAATGGGTTAAACATGGGTTGTTAGCCTGGGTATAATTCCAGCACGTAGCTTATTTGAACCCTCGTATGATTATAGGTGTTGGTGTGGAGTGGATCAAGCAACAACGGTGTGTTCATGAGACAGCTTTAGGGGATGGTTGGCAGATTTGGAAACAGGCGTAAATATTCATACGTTCATCATTCATCCATCAGGTCGGTCTAACTTACGTTCTCCTTTTCTCTCCTTCATCACTCTGCTGTCACCCTTTCCTTGCTCACTCTTTCCATTTCTCCCACCTTCATCCCCCCTTTCCTCTCTCTCTCTCCTTCTCCTTCCATCCCGCTCTTACTTTTGACCTCTGTATTTCTGCATTCTTTCTCCTTCTCATCCATTTTCTCTCTCATGACACCATGATCTCCTTCCCTCATGTCCTCTTTTCCCCACCATCATATCCCTCTTTTTCCATCCCTCCCTTCCCTACCTCTCTTTCATCTCATCCCCGACTCCTCCCCTCCTTAACTCCCACACCTTTTACCTCTCCCTTTTACTTCCTCCTCAATCTCTCCAACATTCCTTGCTCCTCCTAACAAAATTCCTCCTTCCCCTTTTCACCTCAATCTCCCACTCCTTCCATTCATCCTCCTTTTTTGTTTTACCTTCCCCTCTCTTCCTCCATGCTGTCCTCTCTTGTCTTTCCCGTTTCCTCTCATCTCTCCTTACCTGTTTGTAACCCTTCATCGCTTGACCCTTTTTCTCTCACCTCTTTTATTACACATCTTCCCCCCTCTCCACTTTGCCCATATCTTCCTCTCTTTTTCAAATTTGTCAACACTCCATCTCTCCATTTGTCCCTCTCTTCCCCCATTTCTCTATCCCTGTTCTTCCCCCTCATCCCTCCATCTCTCCCTTTCTCCCTCCAAAGGGCCTCTGTCCTCCCTGCACTGCAAAACCTAAAGTGGACTTTCATTAAATGTATGATGTCAACAGATTTCACATATCTGTATTAGGTTCATTGAAAGCAATAATAAGAAATGTAACTGAGTCAAACTCTGATCAGGCAAATGTACATAGTCACAGATATGTGAACAAAGTTAAATAAACATTCCAATGTGCAGGTTCCAGTGTGGGGGAAGGTCGTATGTGCATACAACTTACATTTATTGCTTTCAACCAACCTTCTGAAAATCTGTTGACATAATACATTTAATTAAAGTCAACGTTTCAGTTTTGCAGTGAGTCTCCCTCCTCTCTTATATCTTTTTACCCTTCCATCTCTCTCCCCCCCTCCCCCCCCTCCCCCCCCCCCCCCCCCCCCCCGTCCTAATAGCGCGGTGACAGCGGCAGTGTTTCTAATCAGAGGTGAGGAGAGCGAATGAGCAGCCGTCCGATCCTCTCTGCTCTCTCATCAATCGGCTCTAACTGAACGGGAGCAAATCTCAGCCGGGACAAAATTAATATGTAGCAGATCTGCGGCGCGCTCGCCTGCCCTGGAATTGGAAATGGCTTCTGCTGCCTGACCCGTATCCGTCCGCGTGTGTGTGTGCGCACCGGTGGGTGTGTGTGTGTGTGTGTGTGTGTGTGGTGTGTGTGTGTGTGTGTGTGTGTGTGTGTGTGTGTGTGTGTGTGTGTGTGTGTGTGTGTGTGTGTGTGTGTGTGTGTGTGTGTGTCAGGGGGGTTGTGGGCGGCAGATTATTGGAGAGACAATTGGCTGTACGGCAGTAATCAGGAGGACACTGAGGTGTGTCTATCTTATGACTGTCGGCTGACAACCCCTTACACACACACACACACACACACACACACACACACACACACACACACACACACACACACACACACACACACACACACACACACACACACACACACACACACATACTTGCACCGGGACACTTTTTTTTCGCCCTATCCAATTCAATCAGACAGTCCATCCGCCCTGCAGAGCAATGTGGCACTGCCCTCGTGCATGACAGTATCAATTCAATTACCCAGGAAATGGATCCATATTCAACCCATATAAACTCATACACGGAGCCAGGAGGGGCTGCTGCCGCGCCGAGACAAAGAAATGCGCATTTACCCTGTAATAACTTTCATTTGGACCGGCTTTGAAAACCGCTCTCAGCCGGGCATTTGTCGCTGTCACATCGCGTTATCCACAAATCAGGTTTACAAAATATCAATTCAATTTCTGGCGTGGCGCAAACGCAGGGGAGGAAAAGAGGGAGGGAGAAAGAGAAGGAGAGAGGGAGAGAGGGAGGGAGAGAGAGAGGGAGAGAGGGAGAGAGAGCGAGAGGCAGGTTGCTGAGGGGCCCCTTGTGGCTCGGGCAGATTTTCAGTCAGAACTAATCAAAAGCAGAGCAGACCATGCTAATCTCTTCAATTTCATCCTTTAGACTGCTGTCTTTTCCCCGAGTCGTGAGACACACACACACACACACACACACACACACACACACACACACGCACACACACACAAACACACATGTAAGTTCAAGCACCCACAGCAGGTCATATAAAAACATGGACTCAGGCAAAAACAAACACCCATTCCTACTACACAAATACAGTAGGGTTATATCATGCAACCTCTTTCACACACATGCACACACACACACACACACACACACACACACACACACACACACACACACACACACACACACACACACACACACACACACACACGCACACACCACACACACACACACACACACACACACACACACACACATTTGAGAGGACAAAGTGAGAGTGAAGAGAGTGAGATGGGTGAGGAATAGACATTCTGCTTTCACTTTGCCCTCCTTTTTGTTCCCCCGCCTGTTTGACTGTTAGCCTCTGTCTTTTTAGTTTCACCTGTTTCCCATTTTTTTTTCATCCTCCAATGTTACACTTATTTTATAAATATTGCTGCTACAGCAATGTGAACTTCTGTGTATTGAAATAATTTGTGTTATTTTTATTTTTAAATACTATGTGCTTGCCTATCATATACAAGTGTCTATCTATGCCTCGCTGTAACAATGTAATGACCCCTCTTTGGGACGAATAAAAGCATTCTGATTCTGATTCTGATTCTCCTGCAGCCACCTGACCTCCCCTGATCAGTTTGTATTTCAATCTGGGTTTTCTGTTCAGTCCATGTGGGACCCTTGTGTGTGTGTTGTAGTTCCTTTTTCCTTGCCTAGACTGAATCTAAGATTAAGGATGTTTCTCTAAAAGTTCTTGTGGTTCTCCTGCATGTGGGTCCGCCTGCTCCACTTTGCTTGACTAAAGGATCCAACCAATCAGGGACCCAGAATAGGGATTGTACGAAGATTCACTTCAGGACTTGTCATACTCCCTTGGTTGTTTGTATGGGAATGGAAGCCCCTGGAGGGGAGTAAAAGGGGGCTGCTCTGACATTGGCACACAGAAAAGCTATCGCTAAACCCCGGCTAAGGAGCTCCTTACCCGGTGGATTAAGGACTTTATCAACACCCTGGATTCCAGCCTATCAACGGCTTTCCTAGTGACCAAGAGAGTCTGTCATCATGGTAACTAAAAGTGATGTATTGATATACAGCCAGGAGAGAATACTTTTCTGAATCCAAAAGTGACAGCACTGAGCTCTTTTGTGCGTGTCATTTCTCAAATTGTGGTCCGGAGTCATCTGCCATATCAGGTCTGTCTATCTGTGCATCGCAACCGTGCAAGATACAGCCACGAAACGTTACAGATGTATGGTTGAAATCAATATTAGGGTACCGGTTTAAGATGGGTGTGGTCAGAGCAAGAGTTAGCAGTAAACGGTAGAAAGTGGGGATAGGGGCTACTGGCAGTCAGCATTACGCCTTTGGCCTGATCTGACAATGCGGCTGGTGGGATCTCCGAGATAGTCTCTAGTTTTCCCACTAACTTTCCCCAACCTCAATGTGTGCCTCACGTGACACAAACAATTAATCTACAAATGTGAGAAACCTCAAACACCTAGTGTGCAGGTGAGGCATGGCAGTGTACATGAAAAACACTGAGGCACTTTAAAGGAGAATCTGTGTGAGAGAAGGTGATGGAGCAAGTGTTGATTCTTACAAAACAGAAAGAGAAGCAGAATATAGTACGGACAGAATCAGAATTGCGCAAACTCCTGTGCCAACAAATCCATACCGGCATGCTCTTTTTGTGACTTGCAAACTGGATAGCGCTTGTTCAATAGATTGTTTACACCTCCATAATCTGCTCATTACCTGTGAAAAGATAGAAAAACGAGGAGAAGGGAAAGTGGAGGAGGTTCTGCTGGCAGTAATGTGTCTGCTGTTGGGAGCTACATTCCTAATGAAACGTTCTCTTCTTCAATAATCAGACACATTGAGCTTCCTTCATCTGGAAACTGTTAGCAACACAAACGCACGGCGCTTCATGAAATTATCCACAGACACCCTCTGATGCAGAAACACACACACACACACACACACACACACACACACACACACACACACACACACAGCGTCAGCTCTCACAGTAATTACACAGTTGCAGAGAGCGCCGGGGCTCAAAACGCTGTTTAACAAATCAATTTGAGAATGCTTACCTTGTAAAGCTGTATCTATTTGTGTGTGTGTGTGTGTGTGTGTGTGTGTGTGTGCGTGCATGCATGCGGACACTTCCCTGAGCTGATCCATTAAGGCTTTAACAAAGAGCTGTGCTCGGCCGCGCTGCTGGAAATGTGTAATTGGAAGGATAGCTAAGGGCCGACACACACAAATACACTTTATTGATCCACAGCATCTCCCATATGGAGCCTGCAGCTAACACACACACACACACCCACACACACCCCACACACACACACACACACACACACACACACACACACACACACACACACACACACACACACAGCGCCTCAGCAAGGGGTTATACTGACTTTACTCCCGTTCTGTAGCCATCACTGGCACTTTATCAGGCAATCAATAGTCTTTTATTTTCTCATATCTTTAAACGAACGAATATCCTGGATATGATTTTTATAACAGCAGGGGAGGAATGTGATGGAAAAGAAGGGAGGAGAGGGGTGAGGAGAGCTGGGGAGAGGAGGAAGAGGAGGCGGAAGGGAAGATGGGAAATGACGAGGAGAGATGAGGCAAGACAAGGAAGTGGACAGGAGGGGAGAGAAGAAAGTCAAAAGGAAGTAAAACAGGTTATAGAAAAGTTACATGGAGGGTGGAGGTGTGAGGAGGAGAAAAAAAGAGAGTTAAGCTGTAGATGTTGGACCACCGCCAGCGGGCAAGAAGCCGCCGGTTGACCTGAGCACCATTTGCATGTTAAGTGGTGTCAATCTGCATTGATTCCCACCCAAATGAAATGCTGGGGGCTTCAATAGAGCCTGTGCTTTACAAGGGCCCCCTCGCTGCTACATCCAGCCTATTGGATTCAGATTAACAGGCTCAGTATGGCCGCCACTGAGCAACTTATCTTTAATTAAAATCACTTCCTTCACAGGAGCCTCCGGACTGGAGTGGACTGGACTGGACTGGACTGGACTGGACTGGACTGGACTGGACTGGATTGGACTGGACTGGGCTGGACTTAACATAAACTGGAAGTGGCTGACCTGAGAAGGACTATACTGAAATGGAATGGAATTGGTCGAGCCTGGACTTACCATACAGGAATGCATTAGGCTAAAACTGGATACTAGCCTGGACTGGAATTGAATAGAATGGAATCGTCTGAATTTGTCTAGACTAGACTGGAAATAAATGGGCTCAACTTGGGATGAAATGGATCATTATAAACCTGAATGGAATAAACTGAACCTGTACCAGAGTGAAATTAAACAGGCTGAACCTTGAATAGATTGACCTGGACAGGATTAAGATGCCGTGGCCTGTTCTGGAATGGATCGAGCTAAACCTAGACTCGACTTGACTGGATTTGAATTAAACCAAATGAGCTGGACCTGCCTGGACCGGACCCTTGGTTCGGCCGGGCAGGTTTAGCCCACTCGCTGGGCGTTTGGAAAACATCATGGGCGACACTTAGTCCAATCAGCCTCCTTCCTTCTCTAATTGATGTGTATATATCTGACATATGCCATACATTGTCCAGTAAAAAAGTAAATAAAATACAAATGCAGAAAGTTCACGTGAAGTACCGGCCGCAGCATCTACTTGTGCCACTGTCCCTAAAGTATTCAGAAAAGTCTTTTATCATTTGTAATAAAGTCAAAAATTCAAATGTAATTTGCACCGTAATGCATTGTAAGACTAAAACGTGAAACACCATTTTTGCTGAAGAGAAAGTTGTAAAGAAGGCAATGACACAGAGGATCAATGAGTTCTGGTAATCAAAGCTCTCCTGAATATAAAAGCAGAATATTGAGCTATAAGTTACCCAAAAGTATGATGTGTGGAGCTCCAGTGTGGAGGCCGTCAAGTTCAACTTTGGTGAACTTTTAGTGACCTGATGGTTGGACCTACAGCTCCTCTCTATTGAGGGGTTACTGAACACACCAGTCCCCCTCACAGTATGAGAGACCACCAGAGAAGGAGGGTGTTAGTGCTGGGAAGGAGACATGTTTCCTTCAAGTGATGTTCTGAAGACAGCTGCATCAGGACAGTCTCAGTGTCCACAGGAAGCTGCATCAGGACAGTCTCAGTGTCCACAGGAAGCTGCATCAGGACAGTCTCAGGGTCCACAGGAAGCTGCATCAGGACCATCTCAGGGTCCACAGGAAGCTGCATCAGGACCATCTCAGGGTCCACAGGAAGCTGCATCAGGACCATCTCAGGGTCCACAGGAAGCTGCATCAGGACCATCTCAGGGTCCACAGGAAGCTGCATCAGGACAGTCTCAGGGTCCACAGGAAGCTGCATCAGGACAGTCTCAGTGTCCACAGGAAGCTACATCAGGACAGTCTCAGTGTCCACAGGAAGCTGCATCAGGACAGTCTCAGGGTCCACAGGAAGCTGCATCAGGACAGTCTCAGGGTCCACAGGAAGCTGCATCAGGATCGGCTCAGGGTCCACAGGAAGCTGCATCAGGACAGTCTCAGTGTCCACAGGAAGCTGCATCAGGACAGTCTCAGGGTCCACAGGAAGCTGCATCAGGACAGTCTCAGGGTCCACAGGAAGCTGCATCAGGATCGGCTCAGGGTCCACAGCAGCATCAGGATCGGCTCAGTGTCCACAGCAGCATCAGGATCGGCTCAGGGTCCACAGGAAGCTGCATCAGGACCGTCTCAGGGTCCACAGCAGCATCAGGACCGTCTCAGGGTCCACAGCAGCATCAGGATCGGCTCAGGGTCCACAGCAGCATCAGGACAGTCTCAGGGTCCACAGGAAGCTGCATCAGGATCGGCTCAGGGTCCACAGCAGCATCAGGACAGTCTCAGGGTCCACAGGAAGCTGCATCAGGATCGGCTCAGGGTCCACAGGAAGCTGCATCAGGATCGGCTCAGGGTCCACAGCAGCATCAGGACCGTCTCAGTGTCCACAGGAAGCTGCATCAGGACCGTCTCAGTGTCCACAGGAAGCTGCATCAGGATCGTCTCAGGGTCCACAGCAGCATCAGGACCGTCTCAGTGTCCACAGCAGCATCAGGACCGTCTCAGGGTCCACAGGAAGCTGCATCAGGACAACCACTGTGACCTGAGAGCAGTATTTTATATATGTACAATGCATACGTATAGGAAACACTTTTTTGCATTTGGACTAATCATTGGCATCATATATTTAAAATTGTTCAGTATGAACCAAAAGGTATTAGATTGGATCAAGTCACCCTTCATGTTCATAGACCCAACAGAGTTTAAAGGTCTCCTATCATGCAAATGCACTTTTTGATGTCTTTTATATATATGTGTCCCGGGTCCCGGTGTGTCAGGAGACTCACAAAGTGTCCGAAAATAATCACGGCAGCATTTAGCTGAGTATCTGCCGGTAGATTTCTCCTGCATGAGCTCTCCTCTCCTCTCTTTTTTTTTTTTTTGTAAAGCTACGGACCCAGAATCAGCACTTCTCTAACAGGGCTGAAATAGAGCAGTATGAGGCATGGCTACAATGGGTGATCTGTTTGGTATTTTGAGCAAAACACTTCATAGACATGTTTTTTATATATCTGAGACCTATAATATATGCCTAAAAATAGTATAATAGGAGACCTTTAAATAGACTGGGTTATGCTGAAATGGCAACAAAATCCGACTGTAACAAATGGCTACCTGAAAGGAAGGAAAAAGCATTGATTGTCAAAAGCATGTGTTGCCAGCGCGATAATCCCAGGTTTAACCCTGCTGTGTGACACTCAGCTTCAGTGGACTGGCAGTCGTCCATCAGAGGAGTCAGATGTTTCTGAACACTGCTTCCTGAAACCATTGGTGTAGCCTGTGTGCTGTGTGATGGCGCTCACTAATTCCTGTTGATGTGGTTAATGTGCGGTGCATCGTGGAGAAGACTAATTCCTGGCAGGTAATTGAAAGAGTCTGTCTCATTAGAGCGTTCCTGTGATCAGCGAGAGATAATTAATTATGAGAGAACGTGGCATGAGCCGTGTGTGTGTGTGTGTGTGTGTGTGTGTGTGTGTGTGTGTGTGTGTGTGTGTGTGTGTGTGTGTGTCTGTGTGTGTGTGTGTGTGTGTGGTCGACTGAGTTGTTGTACATTGTACCAAAACATTGTTAGCTCGTGCAGGGGCAAATAATGTGATCCATGCTAACACACACACACACACACACACACACACACACACACACACACACACACACACACACACACACACACACACACACACACACACACACAGATCTCTAGTGATGCATTGAAAGGATGTAATGAGCAGCATCTGATTACTGCCACTAATTAAGAAAACACACACAGTGGTCTCAGTCTCCTCATCATTCTGTCACTGCTCTGTCTGCAGGATCTCTGTCATCTCAAAGGTTAACGCTTCCTCTGGAACTAAAGTTCTCTTAAGGGAGCGTCTCAACTCACAACCACACCGACACACACACACCGACACACACCGTCACACACACACACACCGTCACACACACACCGACACCGACACACACACACACACCGACACACCGACACACACACACCGACACACACACACACACACACCGACACACACACACACACACACACCACACACCACACACACACACACACACACACACACACACACACACACACACACACACACACACCACACACACACACACACACACACACACACACACCCACAGTTCCAATAATTGTAATGAATCAGATAAGTTATTTTCTGGAAATGTTTTTTACAAAGTGGTATTTAACCGTGCAGAAGTATTTACCACAGCCACTGGTGGAAAGTACTTAAGTACATTTACTCAAGTAACACCACATTTATTTGATCAAATTAGGTACAGTATAGATCATTTGCAGGTTTATATTTGTATTACAAAAAGGAAATCAACTAATTAATTTTGATGTACTATTATGGATTAAGATACTCAGCAGTGTAATAAATCATTAGTGAGGTCCACCTTTACAAGCTGCACAATTAAATTAACAAAAAACACATGAATTGATTATTTATTGGATTCCAGGGATATAATATAGATGATTAAAAAACTACTTTTAGTTTTGGTACTTTTAGAGTATATTTTGATGCTAAAATTGTTTTACTTACATTTTGAATGCCATTACTGGCAACAGAGTACTTCTACACTGCGGTATTATTACTTTGACCATAAATATCTGAGTACTTCTGCCACCACTGACCACAGCTGCCTTTGGAACATTTGCAGCAGCGAAACAGAGTGTTCAGTGATTTTGGACAATATTCTGAACTGGGTTTTAAAAGTACAGGTTTCATGTTTACCTGTGAAAAGCGTCCACTATTTATATATATAAAGAAAGAAAAAAAAGAATACATATATGTATTTGTTTTTCTTTTTCATTTTTGTATTGAATACAAGCCGCATTCACAAACAAGGAAACAACAACAATGTAGTGGAGATGACATTCCCATTGAATACAATAATAAAATAACAGTAAAAACACTAATGAGATAAAAACAAAAGAACCAAAAAAAATAAAAAACCGATAGAAAAGAAGTAAAAGCAAAAAGGGCAATCGGACTGCTTCAACAGTTCAGATAACTAAGTTGACCCCCCACTATCCAACAACCCAAAACACACCATGACATGCCGAGCGTATCGATTATCCATACAGTCCCATCTTCATTACAGCTGATTGCTTTCCATCTAGTGTTGGAACCCTTTGTGGCAATCTATTTGAAACACCTTCAATTCAGATCACTCCTTGATTGAGTTTTAAAAATATGTATTTTATCCAGAAGAATAATTGAATTTGTTGACTATTTTCATAAAGAAGCCCAAATAAAAGTGTGAAAGGTGCACTGATCCGTTGACTTTAATTAAATGTATTATGTCAACAAATGTGACCTAACTGAATTAGGTTAGTTGGAAGCAATAATATGAAGTTAAACCTAATACTTTATTTATTGTATTGATTTCAACCCTATACAGTTATGTGCAATCTATTGGCATGATTCATTGAATTAAAGCTTCAGCTTCCAGTGTGTAAAGGCGTCCACTCTTTGATCAGTGTGTTTCGAGTTGGTTTCTTTACCTCCATGCAGTGGTTGGCTGTATTTACATGTGAATGTTCCGGCAGAGTGTGGATGTGAGCGTGCACGTGCCTGTCCTCTCTATAATAGCCACGCTGCTATCAGCCATAGCCTCTCACAGCTACTGCGGGACAACCAATTCCCTTTATCAGCTGCTGATAACAGGCTTTAGCTGCGCTGCCTCCCCACGTACACACCGGCACACACACAGGCCGCTAAATAACTAATTAGCTCCTCTGTGGGGGGGCGGGGGGCTGACCCACCACTCTGACAAAGGCATTCAGCATTTTAATGTAAAAAAATGAAATCAATAAAGGCGTGGGGCGTCGGGCAACTAGCAAGCAGCCCCCTCTTAACATTAACAATTATAGTGATTAACAGTGATACCCAGAGCTCATTATTCACCGCCGGGCGAGCGAGAGGGGAGAGATAAGCTTGTTTATTGGAGAGGGCCCTTTTCACAAGGTGCAGTCGTTCATCATTTGGGATGAGGGGAGGGGGGAGGGGGCGGGGTGGTGGGATGCGGTGGGGGGTTGAGGGGCACCACAATTAAAAACACACTATGACCTTGTGGCTGGAAGGACCTGCAGAGGTGGAACATTTCAACAGAGAGGGAGGGGGGGGCAGCGGCAGAGTCCTGGCCTTCCATCATCATCATCATCATCATCATCATCATCATCATCATCATCATCATCATCATCATCATCATCATCATCATCATCATCGTCATCATCGTCATCATCATCATCATCGTCATCATCGTCATCATCATCATCATCATCGTCATCATCGTCATCTTCACCATCATCATCATCACCATCTTCATCTTCATCATCATCTTCATCATCATCATCATAAGTTACTGATACTGATGGCTTCTCAGCTGCCATGTAGAGATGCCTGCTCTGTCTAATGTTGATGTGCTGCAGTGTCCCATGTGTTCTGGTGTTTCTGAACAGCGTGCCAGTCACTTTCAAGCAGCAGCACCACATTGTGTTCATCATGTAAACCATATCACTCAACTATCATAACTTCTACATCAAAAAACACAAACATTGTGAAATGGTTTTTATTTTGATCACAAATGCATTATTAAGATCGGCAGGTCGATCATGTTGCATACGACAACAAAAACGACATTTGCTATTTGTAGAATATAATAAGGCAGAAGGTTAGAGGCTTACTTTGAACTGCATTATACTGGATATGAGTTATGATGTTGTTAATAATAATAATCCTTTGCATAATTGGAAATGATTTTCTAAAGCATGCTCCCAGAACGTAATGAGCAATCTATGAATAAATAGTTGTTGTTATGTTTTTATGCATTTTATTGTAAAGGAAGAGGTCTTGTTATTCTTTATTCAGAGGAGAGAGTTTATTTTGTATTTCACTTCAAATATGGCATCAGAACACACCGTTTTGAAACATCAGGACTATCACTGGTGTCTGATGTGTGTTGGTGAGAATGTGTGTTTTCCTGATTCCCAAAGCTCAACGTGTTTACATCTGTTTTCTGAGTGCTTTGAGAACATTTATTTGAGATCCAATGATAGGAGAGTTCTAATTGGGTCTCACACTGAGACCGTCCACCAACCTCCCCCCCCCCATCAGTCCATGCAGCCAGTCTAATGAACATTGCTTCACTCTGTCTCACTGGACTCCAAGCTGAGCTCTTGAAGCTTTCAAGGCTTCCAAACTGAGGAACTGTACCCTGCAACATGAAATGGTAAATAGACTGCATTTACAAAGCACTTTTCCAGTCTTTACGACGCCTCAAAGCGCTTTGAACTCCAAGTCAGCATTCACTCCTTCACACACATTCACTCAGAGGCAGAGGCCGACAGACAAGGTGCACCTGCTCATTGAGACTAACATTCACACACTGTTGGCCACCAGCAACCGCTCGGGGTGAAGCACCTTGCCCAAGAACACAGTGACATGTTGACTGTCGAACCCCTGACCCTCCAGTTGGAGGACCACATTTCATACGAGCTATGACATATTCTATATATCGCCATTGTTTGTGGTTGGGCTGAACACGTCATGGACTCACTGTTTCTCATTGATAACACTTGAAATGTCATTCCTGATGTGCTGTTGCTAGTGTAATGATGAACACTCTAGATGTCTTTCATAGGAGATAACAGACATATTTCTGTGTTTGGCGGGTCTAGAAAGTTCTCTGGGTTTATTCATGAAAAAAGACCGCTTGTGGTTGAGAAAGGCCTTTGAGTTCCTTGTTGTAGTAGTACAACCCGCCTCACATGAAACAAGTGTCAGTCCATGCAGAGCCCCATCAGCTTTAATTGGTGCTAATTAAACACATATTTTCATTAGCATAAATACTGTTTGATTTCAGGAGGAGGTCCTCCCCCCCCCCCCCCCCGGCTCAGTGTTCATTCAGTCCTTTCATTAATCCCTCCTCCTCCCTCTGCACTCCAGCACTGTGGATGCTTAATGAGCCATAACATATCATTCAGAAATGATAGTGGTCTGAGAGAGATGTGGAGGGAGAGGAGGACAAAGACACTTTACTGTCAGCACTGTTTCCATATCAGGGATATCTCCTCTGCTCTTTCAACAGAGAACAGTTCCTGCAGGTCAGCCCAGGTTCAACACATCACATGATCAGACACAAACTGAGTGAGGACTCTGTCGGATAAGTCAAACATCTTTTGTCATGTCCTTTTGATCCAGGACATCAGTTTTTTTTTAAACAGGCTATTTCCACCTGAAATGATTTGAAGAAAGTTCCCTGGGATCACTTCAGGCTGTGTCTCCTCCAGCTGCAGGTTGATGTTGTCATGGTTTCCCAGGATCACACACTTGTAAACACAAAACCTAGTGCTATACCTGTTCCTTTCAGAAAGGTGTTGTGGCACACAGCACTGATAACAATTCCAGCAAATGTTTGGTGACATTACGTTTGGAAAGATTTTTGAAGGCCAACATAAAAGTGTGTATGGTGAATGTTAGGTCAAGTCAACAACAGTTCAAATGAAGCAGATCTATAGTCCCAGGTTCCTTCCATCAATGCTTCTAATATGTTGAAAGAAAAGCAAAAGTAGTGCAATGGAAACATATATTTATTTTAGCTTTACATATCATAAATGGTTCATTTGTGCATGAACTTGCTGAAGAATAGGTGTAGGTGTCTGCCACAGAGCACACCTGCTATTACCCACAACTCCCATGGAGGCATCATTTCATGGTGGAACTTCAGGGTTGGCCTACAAAAAGACATGATCACTGACGCACTGTAAAACATCCAGTCAGAAGTCGTTTTATTTAGTGCACATGATCTAAAAGTGATATTTTATTGGCAGCTCAGTCTGCATAATAATGAGCCATGTGCTTCTGTTAGTTGCAGGAAGAGAGTGTCATGTATTCATGGAGCTAGGTGCTTCAGCTGGATTTCAAACCACAACAAATTCAAACTATAGTTTTGTATGTTATATAATCTTTTGGACTAGAGATAAAGAAAAACAACCCTGAGTGATAAATGATCCTATAGTACTGTGTGAGTGTATCCACAATGCATTGCCCCTAGAAACAGTTACATGTATACAACATTGTATTTATTATATACTGTCATTTTGATATGATAATCATTGGGTGCGTCTGGTTCAGGCACTTCATGTTATTTTTGTAATGACTCATTACAGACACTTAAAGGTCCCATGTCATGGCCATTTCTACTGATCATAATTCCATTGTTGAGGTATACTAGAATAGATTTATACTGTGCAATTTTCCAAACTCACATTGGTTTCTCATACAGCATCTCTGTAAAGTATGTGTATTCACCGGTATTCAGTCTCTGTCCTAAACGGCTTGTTGGAGCTCCTGCCCCCCCTCCCTGTGAGCCCAGTGTGCTCTGATTGGTCGCGACGTTGAGGCTCGTTGCTGCTCGCAGCTGCTGCGAGGAGCAGACAGGCTTCCGGGTCGGCGATACAGGAGAACAAGCGAAACTCATCCTGAGCACACACAAGCACTCACAGCCGAAGTAAAAACAATAAGTGTGGCTTGATATTGAGTAAGAAAAAGGTTTATAACGCTGTGAGAATGGGTCTGCGGAAAACATTTATCTGCGATCCCAACGTAGTAGCCCGAAAGACGTTTACCCATTTAAACAGTCATGGTAGATACCTTGTTTGTTTTAAACATCATAAATACACAAACAACAATGAATACTTACAGGTACATGTGTACCCGAATCTCCCACTGGGGCAGCAGTATAGACTGTGTTAGAGTTTTACTCGCTACAGGGTGTACTTTGAGGGTTTGTGACTCTGCAGACCGTTTACATGCAGAAAAAGCTTCATAACACACAAGGGGACGGGTAATAACCGGAAAAGCATGACATGGGACCTTTAATGAAGCCCCATTGAACTGATTTACTGTAGAGTACCATAGACTCAGAGAGAGTGTGTGATTCCATCTCTTTCCACTCATTTCTCATTGATATCATTATTGAACAGGCAGTGAGGATATATGCTGTTCAGAAAAAGGAAAGAGAGAAAGAAAGCAGACACAGTTGTTCTATGACTCTGATGTGTTCACTGGCTCTCAATGGGCCACATTATGCAGCTGAATGCACTGATGTGTTCTGCCCCCCCACCTGCTGCAGCCCTGGCCAGTGAAGGCTGACCAGTGCACCAGCCAATGGGGTGAGAGTGATGGTATTTCAACTCAAACTGTAACTGTGCTGGCTGCACTGTGCTGCCTTTGTGTTCTGATACTCATGATGGAGGGAAGCAAGAGATGCCCAGCCGAGTCTTCACCCTTTGAAAGGTGTAGGACAGGGGTGTCAAACTCAATGTCATCGCGGGCCACATTCGCATAAAGGTTGCACTCAAAGGGCCGGTTGTAACTATATAAATATATAATATATATAAAATAATGTATTATATTACATTATTGCCTCTGAATTGGATTATTATCGGATAGGATAATAATTTAGTAATTAACTACGTCTGAAAGCAGAAGTCCAGGGCAAATAATTGCAAGTCTCTTCAGTGTGTATGTCACAAAACGAGATGCATTGTGGAACATGTAGTTTATGGGCAACCTGCTTCTGTAAAGTGGCATGTAACCGTATAATAAACATATTATATTCTTTGCAAGCTCTTGCGGGGCCACATAAAATGAAGTCGTGGGCCGGATTTGGCCCCCGGGCCTTGAGTTTGAGACCCCTGGTGTAGGAGAAGAACACACGTTTCTACTATGTATAACTGTAGTTCAAAGGGATTTTATACACTTTTGTCCTCCAAGCCGAGGCCAGCTGATTGACAGTCGACAGCCTTCCAAATCCTATCCAATGCAGTCTGCCCCCCCTTCACCGTGTCCTGACAGGCGGTCTAGATTCCACTGCTAACACACCTTTTCCTTCAGTTACAGGGTTTCACCATGAGATGGGGCCTTCACAAAAACACAAAGTCCACCTAAAGTAGACGCTTTTTGTCGTGGTTTATATCACACAGTATGTTTTCTACACATACATATTTGTGACAGCATGAACCTGATTTTCACCATGATACAGATTTGGCTCACTGTGGTTTCTGCTCTTAAATTCAAGTGGGATTATGTATATATTATAAATTATATGTATTTTGATCTGAATACTTCAAACCTGTTCCATAGTGATAAACAGGAAAAACATTTGATTTGATGTCCAGGGGTCTTTTCCCCTTCAAAATAGAGGCTCCAATTTCCCCACATTGATTACATTCAAATGAACTCTTACATTTCTTAAAATGAACAATAAAATAAATCAGAGACAAATGTCTCGAGGACAAAATCATGGAAATGAGGAACATTTAAAGAGGAAGAATATGAATGATAACACAAGATTGTTAAGCATACTGTATTAGCATTAACAGTATGCACATTCATTCAATACCAACATCTTGTAAATAATATGAATCTGCTCATCTCCATATATTTGACATCTTTATTCTAAAGGTTATGTTGATATCTAATTTATAGCCTGATTTGAATCATATGTTTTCTTTCATCTTATTCATATTTAAAAGCGTTGGTACGCAGTGGAACAGATATTTGTTTCTTACTGAAAGCGATACGCTCATCTTTAAGTCAATAAAATCAGTTTAAAATTGATATTGTGAGTCAAGTCGTCGTTTATTTAGCTTTCCTGCTGTCGTTGATAATGAGAACTACAGCACTTTGAATTATGGGTATTTTATTCTAATGTGTAGCATCTGTGGTCTTCCCGACCCGCTGGTGAAATGGGGCAATAAGTCAAAGTATTTGTGCAATCCAGCTGATTAAAATACGCACGCACGCACGCACGCACACACCCACGCACGCACCCACGCACGCACTCACGCACGTACGCACACACACACACACACACACACACACACATTGCTTTTACATCAACAGCTTCATGAAAATCGCAATTTCACATTCAAACCAAATTTGATGGTGGTTTGAAATGACACTCGGACTCCCAAGATGCGTCTCAGTCCAAACAGTCTTTGTGCCAGATGGTTTGTGACAAACAAGCAACTTAGAACACATCAGTGGCAACTAGAAAAGATCAGACACACTGTAAAAATACCTGGCAGGTGATTGGATGATCCATCTCAGGCAAACTTGCCAAAGCAGGTCGGTGAAAAGTCATATTTTGCATTGAGAAACACATTCAGTACCATTTATTGCTCTTCTTTCAATGAAAACACACGCTACATTGATAATATAACTATAATATATGATATGTGCTACTGCTGCATCCATGCTAACTTCTTGCAGATGCTGATGTTATTGTTTAGTCCTCTCTTCGTGTCCCCTCAGACTCCCAAACCATGGCTGTGAGTGCCAGCAGCTCCTCAAAGGACGTTCGCTGAATTGGTCGTTTGTACAAAATAAGTCACTATTTCATGTTTAAAATTGCAAACATAATAAAAACACTTTATACAAACTGTATTTACTTTATCAAAATCATATGAAATCTTTTAAACAGATGATTTAATTCAAGCTGTTTTCAAAGGAGATATACATTTACTAAACAATAAAACAGCATATAACAATAAGTAAATAAGGATAAATGATGTTTAATGCATGTCTTTGTATGTCAATTCTACTATGGGCGTAGGAAGCATGTGGGTGGGACAATTTGACAGGGGGTGTGGGGGTCCTCCCCAGAAAACAGAGTAGATGTCATGTCCTGTATTCTGGTGCATGTTGACAGGTGGTTGTAGACTTGTATGTGGCTATTCAAGCATGAGGAACATTCTGGGTACATTTAGTCATTTCATCTACTAGTAAAGAAACATATTTGGTTATTCATTCAGAGCCGTCTTTAATAAAAACAACACTCATTATTTATTTTAACTTAAGTATCTCTTGCATTCGACATGGTCAAAGTCGGGGGGGTCTAAACTAATCATTTGAAAAGGAGGGGGGGACTTGTCCCACCCTCATATAATGGCTGCGACGCCCATGTAATCAATTGTTTGGAAATGGAGGAATTCTTTTGTTTCACATTAGCCTGTATCAAATATGTTATATAAGCCCACCATTTGATCATTTCTTTGAATCAAAGGCTCACATTTTGACATTGTATAAATGGTAAATACAAGTAGAGCCCTGTGAAGCTTCAGTAACATGGCAGACGTGAGCAGTCCATTAAAGCTGAGAGCTCATTCAACCAGAGTCAAGGCAGAGGAAGGAGATAGGCACATTGATGTAGCACTTAGCCTGAGGGTGGAGGTGTCTGACCTGTCCCTCCTCTCCTCCTCCTCCTCTCCTCCTCCTCCTCCTCCTCTCCTCCTCTTCCTGTCTCTTCTCCTTCTCCTCCTCTTCCTATCTCTTCTCCTCCTCCTCCTCCTCCTCTTCCTCTTCCTCTTCTCCCTGCTCCTCCTCCACCTCCTCCTTCTCCATCTGTCGTCCTCACCATCAGAGGTGTACGAGGAGCAGGGACACTCTGCAGGGTAAACTCCCCCCCCCCCCTCCCTTTCACACAGCCACCACGATGCAGATGTTGGGTAATTCGAAAGAAGCATTTGAGCAACACATCAAACAATGAGTGATCAGCTAACGATGCTAACAATAGCAGTGCTGACACAGCTTACAGTGTTAGAGTGGAGGGGAACCGGAACCGGAACTCTTCACAACATATTTCACTTCACTGCAGCTAGCCATATGTGACCCAACCAGCCTCAGTGTTTGATGATGCAGCTTCTGTGTGTGTGCATTGTAGTGTAAGCCGCACGCATTGCTAAATGCTTATATTGTCTGTTTCCTGACAAACCTTCCCTTACCAAAGATTATTAAAGGAGTTCCTATCATTTCATCCTCCCATGACATCCTCACTCTCCTGCTTCTAATCAGTTCAGTTCCCAGTACACATACCTGTCCTCTCCTTTGGTTCCTGCTCACCTGTTGTGCTTCTGTCGTGCTTCTGACTTTACACCCTGCTTACATGAAACCTAAAGTCCCTTACACACCAAGCCGATTTTCGGCCGTCGATAGATTTCGATAGATGTCGATAGATGTCGATAGATGTCTGGCCGTTGATGAGCGTCGTGTCGCCCTACTCAGATTGGTGTGTCTTGGTGTGTCCTGCACCGTCGTGTCGTTTCAGCCCTGCCGACACCTTCCGCCGCCGATTCAACATGTTGAATCGGTAGGCTGTCGGCTAAATGCCGTCGGCCAAAGAAATCAATCTGATTGGCTGTTCAGCTTAGCGAATCAGTGCATGAGAAGCGAAACGGAAGTGAGGGACCCAAACAAACTATTAAGAAGGCAAATCTGAGATTTCATTTAACTCCAGCTCTCGACACAGGTTGGGGAAAGCCCCATGAGCTTCTCGCTGTAGAGTGAAAATGGAACGCACACGCTATTTGTTGTTTGTTTATATCACGCAGTCTGTTCTTCTTCTCTCGGTTGTCACGCAGTCTGTCTTCCGGTTGTTGCCTCTTTTGAATGACGAATACACACTACCGCCGCCTGCTGGTAAGGAGAGTTATTGCCACTCACGCATGCGCAGTTCGTACGTGCTACTTGGCCGTCGGCTGAAGTCTTTGCGGTGTGTTCCAGTGCGACTGTCGGCCAAGACGCAGGAGACGCAGGAGACGTGAGGCGACATGAGGCGACATGAGGCGACATGAGGCGACATGAGGCGACATGAGGCAACGTTCCGTCGGGACATGTTCTTTGGTGTTGTTTGGTGTCAGTTTGGTGTGTAAGGACCTTAAGAGTGATCACGTGTGAAGGATTCTGCACTGATACTGTGTCTGTTGAGTATACATTCCGAAGTGTAGTAGAGGTTAGTTTTAAGTGTGTGTGGTACAACAGAAGCTGCGTGTCTCCATCTAAACAGGACAACTACACACACACTCACCTGCAAGCTTTGGGAAACTGACACACACACACAC
This sequence comes from Trematomus bernacchii, assembly GCF_902827165.1. NCBI lineage: Eukaryota > Metazoa > Chordata > Actinopteri > Perciformes > Nototheniidae > Trematomus > Trematomus bernacchii. The sequence goes on from NW_022987968.1 coordinate 43,309, forward strand.
ACACACACACACACACACACACACACACACACACACACACACACACACACACAATTCAAATGACAGATTGCTCTTGAGTTTTGCAGGTGACAGGTGATATGAAAGAATTTGTGTTGGAGATAAGTACGTATGAGAGAGTAGATCGGTACTGTAGTTCAGAACAAAACCTGTGTGTGTGTGTGTGTGTGTGTGTATGTGTGTATGTGTGTGTGTGTGTGTGTGTGTGTATGTGTGTGTGTGTGTGGTCATCATCACACATCAGTTCTTCCTTTCTAAAACTTCAGCCAAGTGAAAGACAGACCTCCTCTCCTCTTTCTCCTGGTTTCCTCTCCTCCCTCCTCCCTCCTATCTGTCTGTGTGTGAAAGGCCGCTGGCAGCACAAAGGCCTGTGGTAGGTAGTTATAGAGCTCCATTGTCACACAGCCTTCCTCTATCTTCTCCATCTTAATAAGAGCAGTCATCATTTAGAGTCTAAGTCTCTCTCAGCCTCCTCACTTTAATTATGACGTATCGATTGTCTCGTTAAGTCTAGTTTGGCTTAATGAAATCTATTGTTACCTCTAATTCTGCCTTCCATTGTCCCGCCCTGCAGCGCTCGGTGTGTGACGTCGACCCGGGCCCTCTTTGTGCCGCCTAATCTCACCGAGTGTGTGTTAGCGTGTGGGTTCTTGTGTCTGTTTCTGTACGTTTGTGTGTTCTTTTCTCAGTGTGCTTTAAACTGGGTGTGTGTGTGTGTGTCCCGCTCTAAAAGGCGCTGCTGTCACCGTTTATCTGCTGCTTCCTGATTCCCTTCCATCGACTCTCAGCCAATCAATTCACTAAATGATGCAATTATACGCCCTCCCTCTCCCCCTCCACATTTAAAGTTGAGAGGTTTATTTTGGATCAATCCAGACCACTTTGTGTGCAAATTACACAATTGCATTGCCTTCAGATTCCTTAGGCAGCCCAATTGGAGCGAGCCCTGGGTGTGAATGCCTAATGAGAGACCCTGTCCTTCAAAAAGGCTCTGTCGAACACAGGCAGAGACAATTAGAGAGGCGGCAGCAAAAAGAACCAGCAATTCCTGTTTCTTCACAGAGCTCCACTCCTCCAGCTTTACGCCGTATTGGATCCACAGGCCAGATCCATCCGCCAAAACCCATTGGGTAAAATGCTGCTTTAAGTTGAAAACATGTGTCATTTTGATCCTGTTAACATGTCTACACTGAACACAGTCCTTAATGTATGGTGAATAATGCTTTGTACATGTTCTGATCTGCTCTCACTAAGCCACACAGCGTTGCAAAGCTTCCTCTCATTGGCCATCAAAGCCACTTCTCGTTATGAAGTCTACGAACAAAGATCTGTTGAGCCGTGAAAGGAGAGGAGATGTGTGAGATGGGTTCCATGCTAAGACCATCTCCAAAGACATTATTTAATGACTTGATGTATTGTCTTGGAGTGTGGAATCATCCAACCTCAACTGTCTACGTCACGGCCATGACTGGACCAAGGTGGAAGTCATTGATGGGGGTGATTTAAAAATTAAATTAAAACAAGGATGGACACAGAAGCTTCCTGTGACCCATACTGTTCAAAAGGAGCTTTAGGTTATGTCGCTGATTCAAGTTGTCCTTACTATGACAAAGACAGACAATGGACGTAGAAAGACAATTAGACAGTGGATATAATCAAACAGACTGAAAAACCTAAAGGATCCTATTCTGTTCATTTCCAGGTTCATATCAGTATGTAGTGTCTCTACTTTAAAGAGTCCTCTCCTGCTGATGTTCAGGTGTATATCAGTATGTAGTGTCTCTACTTTAAAGAGTCCTCTCCTGCTGATGTTCAGGTGTATATCAGTATGTAGTGTCTCTACTTTAAAGAGTCCTCTCCTGCTGATGTTCAGGTGTATATCAGTATGTAGTGTCTCTACTTTAAAGAGTCCTCTCCTGCTGATGTTCAGGTGTATATCAGTATGTAGTGTCTCTACTTTAAAGAGTCCTCTCCTGCTGATGTTCAGGTGTATATCAGTATGTAGTGTCTCTACTTTAAAGAGTCCTCTCCTGCTGATGTTCAGGTGTATATCAGTATGTAGTGTCTCTACTTTAAAGAGTCCTCTCCTGCTGATGTTCAGGTGTATATCAGTATGTAGTGTCTCTACTTTAAAGAGTCCTCTCCCCTGCTGATGTTCAGGTGTATATCAGTATGTAGTGTCTCTACTTTAAAGAGTCCTCTCCTGCTGATGTTCAGGTGTATATCAGTATGTAGTGTCTCTACTTTAAAGAGTCCTCTCCTGCTGATGTTCAGGTGTATATCAGTATGTAGTGTCTCTACTTTAAAGAGTCCTCTCCCCTGCTGATGTTCAGGTGTATATCAGTATGTAGTGTCTCTGCTTTAAAGAGTCCTCTCCCCTGCTGATGTTCAGGTGTATATCAGTATGTAGTGTCTCTACTTTAAAGAGTCCTCTCCTGCTGATGTTCAGGTGTATATCAGTATGTAGTGTCTCTACTTTAAAGAGTCCTCTCCCCTGCTGATGTTCAGGTGTATATCAGTATGTAGTGTCTCTACTTTAAAGAGTCCTCTCCTGCTGATGTTCAGGTGTATATCAGTATGTAGTGTCTCTACTTTAAAGAGTCCTCTCCTGCTGATGTTCAGGTGTATATCAGTATGTAGTGTCTCTACTTTAAAGAGTCCTCTCCTGCTGATGTTCAGGTGTATATCAGTATGTAGTGTCTCTACTTTAAAGAGTCCTCTCCTGCTGATGTTCAGGTGTATATCAGTATGTAGTGTCTCTACTTTAAAGAGTCCTCTCCTGCTGATGTTCAGGTGTATATCAGTATGTAGTGTCTCTACTTTAAAGAGTCCTCTCCTGCTGATGTTCAGGTGTATATCAGTATGTAGTGTCTCTGCTTTAAAGAGTCCTCTCCTGCTGATGTTCAGGTGTATATCAGTATGTAGTGTCTCTACTTTAAAGAGTCCTCTCCTGCTGATGTTCAGGTGTATATCAGTATGTAGTGTCTCTACTTTAAAGAGTCCTCTCCTGCTGATGTTCAGGTGTATATCAGTATGTAGTGTCTCTACTTTAAAGAGTCCTCTCCTGCTGATGTTCAGGTGTATATCAGTATGTAGTGTCTCTACTTTAAAGAGTCCTCTCCTGCTGATGTTCAGGTGTATATCAGTATGTAGTGTCTCTACTTTAAAGAGTCCTCTCCTGCTGATGTTCAGGTGTATATCAGTGTGTAGTGTCTCTACTTTAAAGAGTCCTCTCCTGCTGATGTTCAGGTGTATATCAGTATGTAGTGTCTCTACTTTAAAGAGTCCTCTCCTGCTGATGTTCAGGTGTATATCAGTATGTAGTGTCTCTACTTTAAAGAGTCCTCTCCTGCTGATGTTCAGGTGTATATCAGTATGTAGTGTCTCTACTTTAAAGAGTCCTCTCCTGCTGATGTTCAGGTGTATATCAGTATGTAGTGTCTCTACTTTAAAGAGTCCTCTCCTGCTGATGTTCAGGTGTATATCAGTATGTAGTGTCTCTACTTTAAAGAGTCCTCTCCTGCTGATGTTCAGGTGTATATCAGTATGTAGTGTCTCTACTTTAAAGAGTCCTCTCCTGCTGATGTTCAAGTGTATATCAGTATGTAGTGTCTCTACTTTAAACAGTCCTCTCCTGCTGATGTTCAGGTGTATATCAGTATGTAGTGTCTCTACTTTAAAGAGTCCTCTCCTGCTGATGTTCAGGTGTATATCAGTATGTAGTGTCTCTACTTTAAAGAGTCCTCTCCTGCTGATGTTCAGGTGTATATCAGTATGTAGTGTCTCTACTTTAAAGAGTCCTCTCCTGCTGATGTTCAGGTGTATATCAGTATGTAGTGTCTCTACTGGGACATGTCTCCATGCTTTAATGTTTAAAAAGCTATTTTTGTTTCTCATACTGCCTGTGCTGCAGCACCTCTTTTCACCCTCTGTCTGAAACCAGAGCCCAGTCTGCTCTGATTGGTTAGCTGGCCGGCTCTGTTGTGATTGGTCAACCGCTAAGATTAGTGATGAGAATTCCGGCTCTTCTTAGTGAGCCGGATCATTTGGCTCGGCTCACCAAGAAGAGCCGGCTCTTTCGGGTCCCAAACGGCTCTTCAGTTTACCACATATACCTTTTATAATTCAATCAAATGTAGCCCTGTTTTGACTAATGATTTATATGTGTACACATATATCACTTAAAGGGGACCTATCATGCAAAATGCACTTTTGTACGTCTTTTATACATGAATATGTGTCCCCGGTGTTCCAGGGAACTCACCAAGTGTCAGAAAACACAACCCTCTCTATTTTCCTCCATACCCAAATCTCTAAAAAAGGGGCTGCAACGGATCTGATAAAAACTGATCCAGATTTGAACACTGTCCTGACGTCAGGACGGTGGCGCTACGGCTATTGGGCCAACTCCACCAATCAGGAGGAGACAGCCACGGCCATTGCCGCTCGAAAGCGCTGGAGACGCTGTAGTACATATACCAGGCCTGTAGGTGGTGCTGTTCTCACTGAATAAGCCCTTCCAAAAACAGGGGTAAAAAAGTGCAAATTGAGCGAAATGAGGCATGGCTAAAATGCATGATCTGTTTGGTATTTTGAAAGAAAAAAAAGTATAAATATGCCTTATATAGGTATGGTCCTACACTATATTATTCAAATATAGCTTGATAGGTCCACTTTAAATGATTCAATACATCCTTTGTACTGAAGTATTCAAAAGTAAAAATTACATTTTTAATATAAATGATTTGCTGTGGCCAATTGTTTTCATTGCATTGACAGACCCGTTGTAACTCTCTGATACCACCCAATGAATGCACTGACTTGCTTGAAGAACCACGCTACACAAAGCAGATACAGCTACTGTATCGACATTTTAAATTGTATTTAGAGAAAAGGCCCTGACAAAACAGCAGGGCTCTGTTTCAGTATTATCTATAGAAAAAAAGACAGCAACAGCTGACATCAAATCTTTGCTGAGCCTAAAGATAATCATAAATAAATAACTTAGTGAAAATAAATATATTGCAATGCTCAGTACAGCAGCATCCAGCAGTCTCTAATCCTTGGATATGACATGTCACTGCATGCATCATGCACGGAGCCCCCGTAGCGCGGAGATCATCATATCATTCTGTCTTGTATTACTTAACAACAACAAAACAACAGCAAAAGCGGCGTGTTCTCGGGCGCGAGCCGGCTCCCGTCGCTCACTTAAAAGAGCCGGCTCTTTGAGCTTAAGCTATCACATACACTGTGTTGTCACTGGAGCGCTGGCCAATACGAGTGTGTTAGATAGTGATTCATTTTGTTACAGAAGCAAACAAAGCAGTCCAATGGAGGCGTTTCAGGCAAGGGAGGGGGGAGAAACTTAGGAATCTTAGCCTCTGCAGACCATTTACATGCATACAAACCTATAGAACACTACAGGAGAGGAATCACCCCCAAACAAGAATAAGGCCTCTTTAAACATGGCCTACAGTGAGTCTCAAACCTCCTCAAAGGTTATGTGAGCAGTCAGTTTTCAATCCGTTTGGATGCATTTACACTTAGCTTTGTGATCTGCACAGGACGCGTGCAGACTGAGAGTAAATGGGGTCTGAGATCTCTGCCCACACAGGGTCAGCTCAATGTATTCACTTCTGTTCGCCCTCTGACCTGCCAGTATCTCCTTATTTATACCCCGACCCCCCACAACCTGACGTTCACTGCTGGCCTGTGGATTATGAATCACAACAACAGTACAGGCTCTTATTTCTCATATGTATTTCAGTCCAACCTCTCAGCGTGCCCCCCCACCCCTGCGAATGACACCCAGACTGACAGCTCAGCGGCAGTGCTGGGCTTTAAAGGAGTCACTCACCCAGATCCCTGTCTGACCCCGGCCTTTTGCTCTCTTTCTTCTGCGCTTAGTTCAGGTTCTAACACCAGTCAACTAGAAAACACTCTGATCCCCGGCCATGACTAGTCCCCAGTGTGGGTGAGCCTGTGTGAGCCGGACAAATCTACCAATCTATTCCCCAGCAGCGGTCCTGAGCAGTGAGACATGGCGGGCGGTGCTGGCTGACTGGAGGGATGATGGATGGAGGCTTGGTTAGCTCTGCATCATGTTCTGAACATCAAGAGTGCTCCTGGCAGGCAGGGAGCAGAGCACCGCTGGAACCTGAGAGGAAGCCAAGTTAACAGTGACCTCATGACGTGGCTCCTACAGGGCTGTCATTTGACTTTACTTGTTTTATTTTATGTATAGAAAATGTTTCGTTACGGACAATCGAAGCACAGCGAAAGCATTGATGGATTTCAACATGTCCTGGAGAAATAATGATGACAACAGACTCAAATATATTTGGTTCATTTGCACATGAAAAAGTCAAAGTCGTAAGCCTGTGTACATAATACTGTTTTGTCTCTTTCCTTCAAACATGATGTCCGTAGGGAGGCTGAACCTGGCTGTGTACAGCTTTATTCAAATGAGCTGAATCAACTGGATTCATATTGGATATCTTTCAGATTTCACTCCCAGACACCATGACAGGACATGGAAAGATAGAAATGTTAAATAATCTAGGAGACACTTCAGTGTCCGTGATACAAACACTGAGGATACCATTAAGATCATTGGAGTCCTTGCAGTCAAATTGAAGCTGCACCAATGAGCCATGACAGCGGGCCAGCATGCACCGCAGCAAATGGAATGCAGCCTTTATGATGACTTTATATCAACGTGAAGTATGAACAAAAAGCTGAAGTAATCATTTTCAGCAAAAACCGAAATCATAAATGAAAAAAATGGTTTGCTTCTATTTGATCCAAATATTGCCTCCAAATTGCATTAACCTCTGTGAACAGGTGGTGGCATGTTTCCATGGATACAGTACTTGACTTGACCTGCCATGTGACATAGTGAATGATCTTTTAATATTGTTGCAAATATCCATATGTTATTTCTTATTTTAGCTTCCTTTTTTTCGTTTCTTTTCTTTAAAAAATCTTTTAAAAGTCCAACATATTTGTATTGTGTATTTTCACATGAGCCTAAGTTATTCTGACTCTGAGCAAAAGTATAGTTTATCATTTCAAGTCCTTTATTAGCCTCCATTCACAGCTCATGTTGAAGGGAATCAAGACATGTTTGATTATGACTTCCCTTTTGCTCCACTTCACAGCAGCAATGCTCTTTAGGGAGGAGGAGAGGAGGAGAGGAGAGGAGGAGGAGGAGAGGAGGAGGAGAGGAGATGAATAAGTAGATATGAGATTATGAGTAAGAGTAGGATAGGAGGAGAGAGAGTAGGAG
>NW_022987969.1:0-49876 GCF_902827165.1 Trematomus bernacchii
TGAACAGTAGTTATATGTGAACAGTGGTTATATGTAAACAGTGATTATATGTGAACAGTAGTTATATGTGAACAGTAGTTATATGTAAACAGTGGTTATATGTAAACAGTGATTATATGTGAACAGTGATTATATGTGAACAGTAGTTATATGTGAACAGTGATTATATGTGAACAGTAGTTATATGTGAACAGTGATTATATGTGAACAGTAGTTATATGTGAACAGTAGTTATATGTAAACAGTGGTTATATGTAAACAGTGATTATATGTGAACGTGATTATATGTGAACAGTAGTTATATGTGAACAGTGATTATATGTGAACAGTAGTTATATGTGAACAGTGGTTATATGTGAACAGTGATTATATGTGAACAGTAGTTATATGTGAACAGTAGTTATATGTAAACAGTGGTTATATGTAAACAGTGATTATATGTGAACAGTGATTATATGTGAACAGTAGTTATATGTGAACAGTAGTTATATGTGAACAGTAGTTATATGTGAACAGTGATTATATGTAAACAGTGATTATATGTGAACAGTAGTTATATGTGAACAGTAGTTATATGTGAACAGTGATTATATGTAAACAGTGATTATATGTGAACAGTAGTTATATGTGAACAGTGGTTATATGTGAACAGGTAGTTATATGTGAACAGTAGTTATATGTAGAACAGTGAGTATATGTGAACAGTATTTATATGTGAACAGTAGTAGTTAAGTAGTATATTTTGTGACAGTGGATTATATGTAAAACAGTGATTATATGTGAACAGTAGTTATATGTGAACAGAGGTTATATGTGAACAGTAGGTTTATGATGTAAACAGTAGATTATATTGTAACAGTGATGTTATATGTGAACAGTAGTTATATGTGAACACGCCCCGGCAGTTATATGTGAACAGTAGGTTATATGTGAACAAGTGATTATATGTGAACAGTAGTTATATGTGAACAGTAGTTATATGTAAACAGTGGTTATAGTTAAACAGTGATTATATGTGAACAGTGATATATGTGAACAGTAAGTGTATATGTGAACAGTGATTTATATGTGAACAGTAGTTATATGTGAACATGATTATATGTGAACAGGTAGTTATATGTGAACAGTAGGTATATGGAAACAGTAGGTTATATGTGAAACAGTGAGTATATGTTAAACAGTGGATTATATGTAACAGTCGATTTATATGTGACCGAAGAGGAGGATTATTATTGTGAACCAGTTAGGTTATATGTGAACAGTGATTATATGTGAACAGTAGTTATAGGTGAACAGTGATTATATGTGAACAGTAGTTATATGTGAACAGTGATTATATGTGAACAGTAGTTATATGTGAACAGTGATTTATTGTGAACAGTAGTTATATGTGAACAGTAGTTATATGTAAACAGTGGTTATATGTAAACAGTGATTATATGTGAACAGTGATTATATGTGAACAGTAGTTATATGTGAACAGTGATTATATGTGAACAGTAGTTATATGTGAACAGTAGTTATATGTGAACAGTGATTATATGTGAACAGTGATTATATGTGAAGAGTAGTTTTATGTGAACAGTAGTTATATGTGAACAGTGATTATATGTGAACAGTAGTTTTATGTGAACAGTAGTTATATGTGAACAGTGATTTTATGTGAACAGTAGTTTTATGTGAACAGTAGTTATATGTGAACAGTAGTTATATGTAAACAGTGATTATATGTGAACAGTAGTTATATGTAAACAGTGATTATATGTGAACAGTGATTATATGTGAACAGTGATTATATGTGAAGAGTAGTTTTATGTGAACAGTAGTTTTATGTGAACAGTAGTTATATGTAAACAGTGATTTTATGTGAACAGTGATTATATGTGAACAGTAGTTATATGTGAACAGTGATTATATGTGAACAGTAGTTATATGTGAACAGTGATTATATGTGAACAGTAGTTATATGTGAACAGTGATTATATGTGAACAGTAGTTATATGTGAACAGTAGTTATATGTAAACAGTGGTTATATGTAAACAGTGATTATATGTGAACAGTGATTATATGTGAACAGTAGTTATATGTGAACAGTGATTATATGTGAACAGTAGTTATATGTGAACAGTGATTATATGTGAACAGTAGTTATATGTGAACAGTGATTATATGTGAACAGTGATTATATGTGAAGAGTAGTTTTATGTGAACAGTAGTTATATGTGAACAGTGATTATATGTGAACAGTAGTTTTATGTGAACAGTAGTTATATGTGAACAGTGATTTTATGTGAACAGTAGTTTTATGTGAACAGTAGTTATATGTGAACAGTAGTTATATGTAAACAGTGATTATATGTGAACAGTAGTTATATGTAAACAGTGATTATATGTGAACAGTGATTATATGTGAACAGTGATTATATGTGAAGAGTAGTTTTATGTGAACAGTAGTTATATGTGAACAGTGATTATATGTGAACAGTAGTTTTATGTGAACAGTAGTTATATGTAAACAGTGATTTTATGTGAACAGTGATTTTACGTGAACAGTAGTTTTATGTGAACAGTAGTTATATGTAAACAGTGATTATATGTGAACAGTAGTTATATGTAAACAGTGATTATATGTGAACAGTGATTATATGTGATCAGTGATTATATGTAAACAGTAGTTATATGTAAACAGTGATTTTATGTGAACAGTGGTTATATGTAAACAGTGATTATATGTGAACAGTGGTTATATGTAAACAGTGATTATATGTGAACAGTGATTATATGTAAACAGTGGTTATATGTAAACAGTGATTATATGTGAACAGTGGTTATATGTAAACAGTGATTATATGTGAACAGTGATTATATGTAAACAGTGGTTATATGTAAACAGTGATTTTATGTGAACAGTGGTTATATGTAAACAGTGATTATATGTAAACAGTGATTTTATGTGAACAGTAGTTTTATGTAAACAGTGATTATATGTGAACAGTAGTTATATGTGAACAGTGATTATATGTGAACAGTAGTTATATGTGAACAGTAGTTATATTTGAACAGTAGTTATCAGAGGTGGGACCAAGTCATTGTTTTGCAAGTCCAAGTCAAGTCTCAAGTCAGGATGGGAAAGTTCAAGTCAAGTCCAAGTCCTAAACTTTGACAAAACGAGTCTTAAACAAGTCCTTATGTGCTTTTCAACAAATGTAATGACATCGATCAATAGAATAATACTTAATAATCAAACTGCTCTTTATTAGTCACATTAATAATTTAATAATCCATTTCCTCTCTGCTGGTAAAGTAACGTGTTTTCTTCTATTGTAAGAGGGATCAGTAAGGTAAGGCTACCGTGACGGTTTGATTCAGAAGGAGTTTAATGTATAAGATCCCTGATGTTGAGGTGACCAGAATGTTTATTTCCACTGTACAACATGTTATAAGGGACCCACAACCTATCTTTATGCAAGGGATAATGTGCAGCGAGGCGTCTCTATGGGGGAAAAGAACACCTTCATCTAGATCCCTCTGCAGGTGGTACTTTAACTATATTTTGATGATAATACTTTTCTACTTTTACTTGTAACATTTTGAATGCAGGACTTTTTATTGTAACCGAGTATTCCTACACTCTGGTACTGTTACTCAAGTACAAGATCTGAACTTCTCCCACCTCTGACAATAAATCCTGAGTGGTTACCAAAACAAAACCCCTGCTCTGAAGGTTATTTTCATTTTACAAATCCTGCACTCAGCTTTGCTTTCTCCAATATCATTGAAATGCAGCCAGAAGCTGCTCCTTTTTTCGGTTTTCGCTCATTTCTTGACTTTTTCCGACGCGCTTGCATTTAAATCTGTCTCCCCGTCTCCCCGTCGCTCTGTGTAGCTGGCCTGTACCACTACACCTGCTGTCTTTGGAGCGTCTGCCCCCCACCCTTCTTTCACATAATGGTATGATCCTAGTGTGTCCTCGCATATGATTGGCCGCATGGTGGCTCAGCAAAATAAAAACCCGCCCCTTCCTGCATGGATTCTCAGCAAGAGTTGCAGCGGCTGAAGATTCTGCTCTCCCCGACGGGAGTCTGCTCTTCTAGCGGCATCTCGCGATCGGCGTGTTGGAGACCCCTGAATTAAATTATCAAGTCACCTCAAGTCAGAAGGCTCAAGTCCAAGTCAAGTCCCGAGTCATTGGTGTTCAAGTCCAAGTCGAGTCGCAAGTGTTTTGTGATTTTGTCAAGTCGAGTCCAAAGTCATCAAATTGGTGAATCGAGTCTGACTCGAGTCCAAGTCATGTGACTCGAGTCCACACCTCTGGTAGTTATATGTGAACAGTAGTTATATGTGAACAGTAGTTATATGTGAACAGTGATTATATGTGAACAGTAGTTATATGTGAACAGTGATTATATGTGAACAGTAGTTATATGTGAACAGTGATTATATGTGAACAGTAGTTATATGTGAACAGTAGTTATATGTGAACAGTAGTTATATGTGAACAGTAGTTATATGTGAACAGTAGTTATATGTGAACAGTAGTTATATGTGAACAGTAGTTATATGTGAACAGTGGTTATATGTAAACAGTGATTATATGTGAACAGTAGTTATATGTGAACAGTAGTTACATGTGAACAGTGGTTATATGTGAACAGTAGTTATATGTGAACAGTAGTTATATGTGAACAGTAGTTATATGTGAACAGTGATTATATGTGAACAGTGATTATATGTGAACAGTGATTATATGTGAACAGTGGTTAACAGTGATTATATGTGAACAGTGATTATATGTGAACAGTAGTTATATGTGAACAGTAGTTATATGTGAACAATATGTGAACAGTAGTTATATGTGAACAGTAGTTATATGTGAACAGTAGTTATATGTGAACAGTGATTATATGTGAACAGTAGTTATATGTGAACAGTGGTTATATGTGAACAGTAGTTTTATGTAAACAGTAGTTTTATGTGAATACACAGGAAAGAGATGTGAGCCCTGTCTCACCTCCACGGTGCAGGTGAACTCGGACCCGTCGAGCAGCGCCACGCGGCTCTGCATCGTCCTGAAGCTCAGCACCCGGCCAGGTGAGCGAGAGATGCTCGACGACAGGTGACTCGTCGAGTCCTCTGCCAAGGAGCTTTGAGCTTGGCTCTGTGAGAGACGCAGGAAGTGATGTCACAATCCCGACGCAGGAAGTGATGTCACAATCCAGATGAATAATCTGTGTATTTAATTAATAATGTTACCTGTTTGGGCGTGGAGTGGGCGGCGGCTTCAGGGAAAGACTCCGCCTCCTCTCTGGCCTCCTGAGGCTCACCTGTCTCTGTCGTCATGGTGACCTGAGAGCACACAGAGCAGGGAGCTGATAGGCTGTCGGGAAACAGTGCATTACGCTGTGTGGAGTATAATATGTAGTATGTAAGGATGTGTTATGTTAGCATGTAGTACATTAGCATGTAGTACATTAGTTCGTAGTACATTAGTATGTAGCACATTAGCATGTAGCACATTAGCACATTTGTATGTAGCACATTAGCATGTAGTACTGAGTGGTATTTGACAGCAGCATCAGTCACTGTCTGATGATGTCATCACCCTGAGCCAATGGTTACCATCTGCTGACCTCCTGAGTGGTTGATATCAGTCACATGATGATGATGCAGCTCATTACATATTCAGGTATATTTACATATCATTAACATCACATGATTGTTAATAATTATAACGCTGTTCACACCAGCCTGGGGATTCACTGTAAACTCTACAAATACATTATAATAATACAAATAATAATCATTACAAATAAATACAAATAATAATAATAATAATAATACAATAATAATATTAATAATGATCATTAAAGATAATAACAATAACACATTTCCCACCATGTGTTTAATTAAAACAGGATTAAGAAATGTTTCTCTCAATATTTAACATAATCATTTATCTTTATTTTTACTTTTATCATTTTAGAATTCTTATAAATCTAATCTAATGTTTAAATATATAAATCTAATCTAATGTTTAAATATATATAAAGTTGTTTTTTTTCTGTGAAAGTGATTTTTACTTAATGTTGTTATTAAAGGATATTTAGGGATGGTTTTAATCTTTATAATATTATAAATCAGAGATGCGGTGTCTTTGTCCTGCAGCAGGAAACACCCCGCTGCAACACACACACACACACACACACACACACACACACACACACACACACACACACACACACACACACACACACACACACACACACACATACACACAGAGCTGCAGTGTGATGAGGCAGAATTGATGCTCAGTGTGCTGCATAGTAACCTGTAGTAACTGCAGTAATAATATATAATACATGTTATATATACTAATACAATAACAATGATCACTTTATCAGGTAGTAATAAAACACGTTCATCCAGCATCAGCAGAATTTACCTGTCCTCGTGCAGGACGCTCGCCCTCTTCCTCCCGGTAACGGACCCTTTTTTTTTTAACGTCAAAAGTAGTACGTCACGACGCACAGTGGCTGCGGAGCTGTGACGTCACGACGCACGGTGCGTATACAGCTGTTCTATTTATTTGTAATATTTCCACTACAAGCACTGGGAGCAGCGCAACGGTGCAAGAGTTTACAAAAGAACATATCTAAATATCTCTAAGATTAATAACTAGAGTTTACTAAAGAACATATCTAAATATCTCTAAGATTAATAACTAGAGTTTACTAAAGAACATATCTAAATTTCTCTAAGATTAATAACTAGAGTTTACTAAAGAACATATCTAAATTTCTCTAAGATTAATAACTAGAGTTTACTAAAGAACATATCTAAATATCTCTAAGATTAATAACTAGAGTTTACTAAAGAACATATCTAAATGTCTCTAAGATTAATAACTAGAGTTTACTAAAGAACATATCTAAATTTCTCTAAGATTAATAACTAGAGTTTACTAAAGAACATATCTAAATTTCTCTAAGATTAATAACTAGAATCACAACATATTTTAAATCCTAACAAACGATTTAAAAGCAGAAGCAGTAGCAATGATGACTGTGTGTGTGTGTGTGTGTGTGTGTGTGTGTGTGTGTGTGTGTGTGTGTGTGTGTGTTTTACTCACCAGACAGGAAGTGATTTATGCCGACAGGAAGAAGAAGAAGTTAATTTGATTCCAAAAGTGAGCTTTTAAAGATTTTACATTACAGTACATGTCACTTGTTAGTCGCTTTTATCCAAAGCGACTTCCATACTCAGTTCTGTGGACCCTCCCCACAGGAGCACTTTGGGGTGAAGTGTCTCAGGGACACAACGACATGCTGACTGCAGTGGGACTCGAACTTGCTATCCCCTGATTTAAAGTCCAGCGCACTACCCACTGAGCCACAGCCTCCTTTTTTAGTATTTTATGATGTTAATGTGTTGGAACGCTAGCCAATAGGAGTGTGAGTGTTCCGTAGTGATGTCACTGTGTTCAGGAAGTAAACAAAGGAGTCCAATGGAGGCGCTTCAGATACTGACAGACCACGCACTTTATTAAATACTTCAACCAATCACACGTCTGTTATGTGTTTTAGATACTAACATGTTGAGGCTAACATGCTGATGGGTTAGAGATGCTAACGTGTTGAGGCTAACATGATGATGGGTTAGAGATGCTAACGTGTTGAGGCTAACATGATGATGGGTTAGAGATGCTAACGTGTTGAGGCTAACATGATGATGGCTTAGAGATGCTAACGTGTTGAGGCTAACATGCTGATGGCTTAGAGATGCTAACGTGTTGAGGCTAACATGCTGATGGGTTAGAGATGCTAACGTGTTGAGGCTAACATGATGATGGGTTAGAGATGCTAACGTGTTAAGGCTAACATGCTGATGGGTTAGAGATGCTAACGTGTTGAGGCTAACATGGTGATGGGTTAGAGATGCTAACGTGTTGAGGCTAACATGATGATGGCTTAGAGATGCTAACGTGTTGAGGCTAACATGATGATGGGTTAGAGATGCTAACGTGTTGAGGCTAACATGATGATGGGTTAGAGATGCTAACGTGTTGAGGCTAACATGATGATGGGTTAGAGATGCTAACGTGTTGAGGCTAACATGCTGATGGGTTTGAGATGCTAACGTGTTGAGGCTAACATGCTGATGGGTTTGAGATGCTAACGTGTTGAGGCTAACATGATGATGGGTTAGAGATGCTAACGTGTTAAGGCTAACATGCTGATGGGTTAGAGATGCTAACGTGTTGAGGCTAACATGGTGATGGGTTAGAGATGCTAACGTGTTGAGGCTAACATGATGATGGCTTAGAGATGCTAACGTGTTGAGGCTAACATGATGATGGGTTAGAGATGCTAACGTGTTGAGGCTAACATGATGATGGGTTAGAGATGCTAACGTGTTGAGGCTAACATGATGATGGGTTAGAGATGCTAACGTGTTGAGGCTAACATGCTGATGGGTTTGAGATGCTAACGTGTTGAGGCTAACATGCTGATGGGTTTAGAGATGCTAACGTGTTGAGGCTAACATGATGATGGGTTAGAGATGCTAATGTGTTGAGGCTAACATGCTGATGGGTTAGAGATGCTAACGTGTTGAGGCTAACATGATGATGGGTTAGAGATGCTAACGTGTTGAGGCTAACATGCTGATGGGTTAGAGATGCTAACGTGTTGAGGCTAACATGATGATGGGTTAGAGATGCTAACGTGTTAAGGCTAACATGATGATGGGTTAGAGATGCTAACGTGTTGAGGCTAACATGCTGATGGGTTAGAGATGCTAACGTGTTGAGGCTAACATGATGATGGGTTAGAGATGCTAACGTGTTGAGGCTAACATGCTGATGGGTTAGAGATGCTAACGTGTTGAGGCTAACATGATGATGGGTTAGAGATGCTAACGTGTTGAGGCTAACATGCTGATGGGTTAGAGATGCTAACGTGTTGAGGCTAACTTGATGATGGGTTAGAGATGCTAACGTGTTGAGGCTAACATGATGATGGGTTAGAGAAGCTAACGTGTTGAGGCTAACATGCTGATGGGTTAGAGATGCTAACGTGTTGAGGCTAACATGATGATGGGTTAGAGATGCTAACGTGTTGAGGCTAACATGATGATGGGTTAGAGATGCTAACGTGTTGAGGCTAACATGCTGATGGGTTAGAGATGCTAACGTGTTGAGGCTAACATGATGATGGAGGATCCTGGAGGTCGTGCTCACAGTCTAAGCATCAACAGCTCTTTAATTCATCAACAACAGTTCAATAAGAGAATAGGGTTAGCATGCTAGTTCACTTTCAGCATGCTAGTTCACTTTCAGCATGCTAGTTCACTATTAGCACAGACAGAGGCTCACTGTGTGCAGATTTAAATCACTCGGAAATCACTTTATTAAAACACTAAAGATTATTATAGAATACATGGGGAGCAGGGTCAGGTTAGAGGAAACATCCCATAAACTACATGCTGTTTACCTGTGCAGGTGTGGAGCAGATTGATGGAGAGGATGGAGGTCCTGATGGAGAGGATGGAGGTCCTGATGCTGTTTGTCCCTCTCGCTCCGTCCTCTGTTGTCTGATGGATTAGTGTTTGTAGTCTGACACATTAGCCCCACCCACAGATTACACAAACACACACAGCTGTCAGTCACTCAGGGGGCGGGGCTTACATCTGGATTAACTCGGTCATCTGGGGGATTGTGGGATTTGTAGTGTTGAGATCAGCAGGGGGGAACATTTTAATTCAACTCTTGTGTGTGTGTGTGTGTATGTGTGTGTGTGTGTGTGTGTGTGTGTGTGTGTGTGTGTGTGTGTGTGTGTGTGTGTGTGTGTATGTCCTCACACAGTTTCCAGGTGTCATTGAGGAGATACAAGGGGCTTTTCGGCCTTTAAAGGTTCTTCAGGGTCCTTTGGTCCTTTGGGAGGAGGAAGTAATCCAGCTTCTTGGAAACCTGGAGTCTTTTAGAAATGGTTTTGTAGGTCCCAAGAGTTTTTTGAGGAGATGCTTCGTATTGTTGGTCCTTCTGCAGGTTATTGGATCATTGAGGTGATTCCAGGTGTCCTTAAAGAAGCCCTAATAAAGGTCCCAGAGCCCTTGAGAAAGATCCCATGGCCCTTAGAGGGACTCTGTAATAGCCAGGGATCCTAACAGTTCTTCCTTGAGGAGTGCTGATGGAGGTTTTCAGGAGGGTCCAGGATTCCTTGAGAAGTTCCTAATGGTCACTGTGGATATTCCAGGGGTCCTGGATAAGTTTTCAAGGCCCTGATGAAGTTACCAGGGACCCTTGAAGAGTTTAGGAGTCCTGAAACGTTGTGATACTCCCAACGGTTAAAAACACTTTAATAACCCTGGTTTAGTAGAAAAAGAGGAAACGCTGTAAAGACTTCCTGTGGACCCACCACAGAAATCAATACTGAGTGTGTGTGTGGTGTGTGTGTGTGTGTGTGTGTGTGTGTGTGTGTGTGTGGTGTGTGTGTGTGTGTGTGTGTGTGTGTGTGTGTGTGTGTGTGTGTGTGTGTGTGTGTGTGTGTGTGTGTGTGTGTGATGGGGGTGTGTGTGTGTGTGGGGGGGAGGGTGTGTGTGTGTGGAGGGGGTGTGTGTGTGTGTGTGTGTGCGTGTGTGTGCGTGTGTGTGATGGCTTGCAGAGTATTGACAAGAAGAGAAAGCTAATTATTCGGGACTGAATCGCTGGAAGCGTGTGTGAAGACTCTTATTACACACACACAAACACACGCCACACACAAACACACACACACACACACACACACACACAAACACACACACACACACACACACTAATTAACCTTACTGACCCCTCACACACACATCATTCCTGCACAGAACATTTGATCATCAATAAACTAGCAGCCTCTTAGCCCTGAGTTTAAACTCTTTATATAAAATAGCCACAACAGCTAGCGTTAGCATCATATCTGCCATGAAGAGTAGTGTAATGTAGCTGCTCATGCTAACGCTATATCAGAACACCTGTATTTACATTATTACAACAGCTAGCGTTAGCATTAGATCTGCCATGAAGAGTAGTGTAATGTAGCTGCTCATGCTAACGCTATATCAGAACACCTGTATTTACATTATTACAACAGCTAGCGTTAGCATTAGATCTGCCATGAAGAGTAGTGTAATTTAGCTGCTCATGCTAACGCTATATCAGAACACCTGTATTTACATTATTACAACAGCTAGCGTTAGCATTAGATCTGCCATGAAGAGTAGTGTAATTTAGCTGCTCATGCTAACGCTATATCAGAACTCCTTTATTTACATTATTACAACAGCTAGCGTTAGCATTAGATCTGCCATGAAGAGTAGTGTAATTTAGCTGCTCATGCTAACGCTATATCAGAACTCCTTTATTTACATTATTACAACAGCAGAGTAAAGGGCAGATAAAGAGAAGAGACTTATATTAAAACATAACTCAGTCTAATAAAAAACACAATGAGTAAAACAAGTATAGAGAGGTGAAGTCCCTCCCTTTCCGGTTGAGCTCCATGGGACCTTATTTCAGAAAAAGTATGTATTGAAGTCAATGGAGAGAGAAAGATTATCTTTCGATCCCGTTTGAATTGTGCCACGAATTACACATATGATGTTTGTCAATTTAAAAGATCATTTTACAAGTCAAAAAAATAAAAATGTGTCGTAAAACTGTGAAGTAACACATTGTTTTGTGTGAAACCGCTCAATGAACTCCATCTCCCGTCTCGCACCACACACCTAGACGGCCGTCACGTTGGCACATCTCACTTCTTTCTTTCAGAATGAGGCGGAAAGTATTAAAAGAGGTGAAAATCACTCCAAGTCTGGGCATGTTGAGAGCTGTACATACACACAAGAGGAGTTAGTCTGTTCCTAATGAGAGCTGTACATACACACAAGAGGAGTTAGTCTGTTCCTAATGAGAGCTGTACATACACACAAGGGGAGTTAGTCTGTTCCTAATGTTGAGAGCTGTACATTGAAGTAAAAAGATATGATTCTACACTGTATTGAAGTAAACATGTATTATTTTGAATTGTATTTTAGTGAACATGTATTGGTTGAACTGTTTTATGTAATCACAACGGTTTTGGGTGATCACATATAAAGAAATGATATTCTCTCTTACAACTCACTGACCCAGGGATCCAGTTTCACACACCAACTTGGCCTTTTCACCCCTAAAAACCAGATGTCGTCATTAAGGTCGTTAAAGACAACATTACATCGCTCCTTATCACCCCTAAGAACAGATGTTGTTTTTAAGTCGTTAAAGACATCGTTAAATAGGTGAAGAAAAGTTTAAATGTCTGAAAAGGGATGGTTTATGTGAAGAACTCATGGGAAAGGAATAGAGTTAAGATTCGAATCGGAGATAGAGGTTGACTTTTGACCTTAGGGTACTTTGGAATTCCAAGTTCTGGTGAGAACTATTGAACTCGACCAGAAGTGAATCCAGCCAGTCAGGACACTTGGGGGAGGTGATCAGCTTACACAGCTCCTCCTCACGGAACTCTGATTCGCTTGGGAGGAAAATGGGAAGGAAGAGTCGACACATCTCCGCCCCAAAAATAGATATAAATACTGATGTTTCTGTATGTAAAAATGCTTTTTGGTTTGGTGAGTGGCAGGTCCCGATATCTGTGTCCGCATCACAAACTTGAAGTCACTTTCATCTCGTTTGACGAGTTGGCGGGTCCCGACACCTTTATCTGCATCGCATCACAAACCTGAAGCCCGGAGTACTCGAGTACTCTGTATAACTTGTATATGTGTTTGGTTTCCTACCAGAAGTAAACTCAGATAATTTGTTATAACTTTGATTCCGGTGTTTTCAATTCCTTTCTTAATTTAATAGAGATCCAGCCTCATCCAACGAACGGCGCGTAGCAGAGGTGTTCTGCTCCAACAAGTGGTGACTTTCCCGACGTGATGAGTGCTTATCTCTAGAAAGGGACACCGATAGCCAGGGGACCGAATCCAGTCCAGGGGGAGGACACAGAGATACTGTTGACAACTACACCAAGGCGCCATATACAAAAGGTGAGCAGACACCTGTTTTGACTATCAAAAATCTGTGATTGATTATACTAAAAATTTTAGAGTTGTCAGCAGCGTTCTCAGTGTTCTTAGTCACGGTGGGAAATACAATACATATTCTAGTTAAATTAGATTAATAGTGCTTAGAGTCGGGTAGTTCAGTCCTTACCTAAGGCACAAAAGTGCTCATAAGAGGCGGGTAGTTCAGTCCCGTCCTATGACCCACTAAAAACGAACGCTGCAATGCGGTAAAAGATGTATGGGTTAAATTCCCCGTAAGTCAAAATAACATTGATTAATACGGTTCGCTTGCAGTGCGTCTATTAAAGGCTGCAAAAGGTGTAAAAAACAGATGGGTTAAATTCCCCGCAGATCATGATAAGATTGATTAATGCGGTTACCTTTCGTGGTGCTTTAAATGTATAAAATTTCTGTAATTGTTATATGGTGGGTGATAGAGGAGGAGAGAGACGCGACCTCCAACTAATTATTTGGAACGACCGAATCTCATCACAAAACTGTTGTGGGGATAATCAGGCTCATTAAACGTGACGATAAAGAGATTTTGTTGACTGAGTTTTAACTCCTTGCCTGAAGCCGCAATCGCCGTGAGGGGATTGTAGAAGCTTGCTTCTGGAAGTCACGCTATCTGTTGAAATAAACATCGCACAATAAAAATTTGCCTGACTGTACTGTGTGAATATATGAAAAACTCTGTGTGATTTTTTTTAAGTCAAATCTGTGTAATACTTGAGAGAAAAATCCAGTAAAAAGAACTGTGGGTAAAGAATTGCAGAAGACATAGAGACAGAGAGCAACAAGCAGGTGGTATAATGTCTGAGACCCTACCTCCACCCTACGGAGATGATAGCTCACAAATGCCACTTATGAGTATCCCATCTAATACTCCTAAAAGAAAACACATTGTTAGACCTGATATTCAGGGAAAAGGAATGTTGGAAATAGTAATGGCAGATATTGAAAATGTTAAACTGGATCAACCAACCATGTTAGTGAACCCTGCTAATATGGAGCTAAAACATGTAGGAGGAATAGCAGCAGCTCTGGCAAAGAGAATAGGTCCTAGCATGCAAGCACAGAGCGATAATATGATAAGGACTATTAAACTGACCCCTTTTGGAAATGGGATTTTCCGTTACACAACAGAAGACTCAATTCAGGCCTTAAAGAACGCTTTACAAACAAGTCAGGGAGAGTTAAATGTGGTGCTATGTTGCTCATGAGGGAGCTTACACTTTTGGGAAGAGATCTCCCCCTTTCTCTGCTCCTGAGGTGCTGCAGAATCAAAGCAGCATACAGGGTCAAAGACAGGCATGACCTCTGGAGAGGAAGAACATCTAAATCTGAACAGACCACAGAGCCCATTAAAAGGTTTTATGGCCTCAACACAGAGAGGAAGATCTGGAGATTGTAAGGAACTCTCCCAAACTACGCACCCCCACCCCATCACAAGGGGAAGAGTGTTCCTCTCACCAATAAACAAATCATCTCTTAACCAAGTCAGATTTCAAATAGCCATAGCTCCAGTTGTTAAGAAAAGAGGGAGATTCAAAAAGTTATCCTTTTATTACAAAGGGAAACAATGAAACCCTTACAGAAAACCGCTGCTCCCAAAATAACTCTGTTTACAGATGGGAGTCTGCGAAAAGGTGACCAAGCAGCCACTTGGGCCTGTATAATGAAAACTAATTCAGGTGAAGTACTTTGCAAGCAAAAGGGTGTAATTCCAGGAACAGCACAAACTGCTGAGGCAAATGCCATTGTTGAGGGACTTCTTTTGCTAAAAACCGTAAAATAACACACATCCGTTTTGTTACTGATAGTGATTATTGTTACAAAGCAGGTAAAGAAGAGCTTGATTATTGGGAACAAAGGCAGTTTACCAATGTGAAAGGTGAAGCGCTGACACATGCCCATCAATGGAGTCTTATTGCAGAGTTAAGGGCGGCATGTACCTAGAGTGGAATCATGTTCGTAGCCATACAGATAAGATCTATTTCGACTATCAGGGAAATAGAGAAGTTGATGCGCTTGCTCAAAGCAGGAGACGAGTTAACCACCTGACTGCCATATTTCCTAGTATATGGAAAAAGGGTGGAAGCATTCATGTACCTCCTGAAGAAGCTCCTCAGGTTGTGCTCGAATTACACGGCAGTTTAGGCCATGTGGGCCTAGTTTGGATGAGAAAATATTGTCTCAACAATAAAATCCTCATACCAAAGCTGTAATTGCACAGTATATTAAATAAATACAAACGAACACGTATCAACATAAGTCAGATAATATAAACGAGGTCAATCATGGAAGAAGGCTGACATTTAATGCCTGATATATAAGTAATAGTAATAATAAATATATAGCTGATATTAAATAACTGATGTATAAGGCTCGATATTTCTGAAAATAAGAACACCGTTAACGGCGTTCTATTTCAGAAAAAGGGGGAAAAGGATAGGATATACATCAGACAATATGTATGTGAGATTATTACGTCTTTAGGAGAAATTTATCAATTTAAAATACTAGCTTTGGCGATTTTTTGTTTTGTTTTGTTTTGTTTGTTGCTTTTAAGAGAAATTGATACATTTAAAATAATCTAGCTTTGGTTATTTTTTGTTTTGTTAGTTTGTTCCTTTTTTGTTTTATTTTTGTTCTATTTATTTTTTATTTTTTTTATTTTTTATTTTTTATTTTTTATTTTTTGTTTATTATTTTCTGCATAGTCTCTTGTCCACACTCCAGTCTAGTTGGTGCCGCCAATAAACACTAAAGAAGTAGAAGAGATGATTTCAAAACCATATTTCCAGCAACTTAAGGGCTTGGTATGAGACTTCTCCACACAGGTTGCTGACGCCAAAAGGGGGACCCGAGAAACACAAGGCCAACACAGCTGATTACGTCTGGTTGGAGGGGACCTCCCATGCCGTCCGCCTAGATGGAAAGGGAGACAACTGGTACCACTGGAGCCAGTGTGCGGTCGGGAAAAACACCTGCGAGGACCCTAGACGACATCAGGACAGAGTTGGCCCTCGTCGCGAGGACCCTAGACGACATCAGAACAGATCTGGCTCTCGTCAAGGCAGTCGACCCAGGAGGCGCCATCAGCAGACCGGAGGAGGAGGATCAGGACATCTCTCCAGCAGTCGACCCGGAAGCCGCCATCAGCGGGCCGGAGGAGGAGGATCGGGACATCTCTCCAGCATCGACCCGGAGGCCGCCATCAGCGGGCCGGGGGAGGACAATCAGGCCACATCTCTCTAGCAGGCACCCCAGAAGCCGCCGTCAGCGGGCTGGGGGGACGAAGACATGGCAAACCAAGACGGCACAGGGAACTCCATTTCCCGCTGAAACAGGTTGATATAGCCGGTGTGGAACTTTGTCTGAACAATCCATTTTTTGGAGGAACTTTCAACTTTATTTTTATATCCCATAATTTAAGGGATTTGTATTTTTTACCCCACAGAACTATGTGTTACCAAAAGAGGGAAAAGTTTAATAATGTCTTTTCTAATTTCTGTGGCTACTTTTATTGCCATTTTGGTGACATGTGGTTGTTGTTGTGTGCCTTGTATCCGCTCATTGTGTGTTAGACTCATCAGTTCCACCATTGAGGGAAGAGTAAAGATGACTCAGCTGACAAGGACTTTGCTTTTTAGACATATTTTATTCTCCCTCCACTGTCATAATAAGTTGTTGTTGTGGACTGTTCCTAAAGGTTTAAAGTGCTCTATATCCCAACTTCTGATGGGTTTATATAAATGTTGGGACAGACACAGTAAGAAAAAGATTGACAGTGGTAATGTTTCAAGTGCTATATGTTGATCTCGTGAGGTGAGATCAAAAGAGGGATTGAAGTAAAAAGATATGATTCTACACTGTATTGAAGTAAACATGTATTATTTTGAATTGTATTTTAGTGAACATGTATTGGTTGAACTGTTTTATGTAATCACAACGGTTTTAGGTGATCACATATAAAGAAATTATATTCTCTCTTACAACTCACTGACCCAGGGATCCAGTTTCACACACCAACTTGGCCTTTTCACCCCTAAAAACCAGATGTCGTCATTAAGGTCGTTAAAGACAACATTACATCGCTCCTTATCACCCCTAAGAACAGATGTTGTTTTTAAGTCGTTAAAGACATCGTTAAATAGGTGAAGAAAAGTTTAAATGTCTGAAAAGGGATGGTTTATGTGAAGAACTCATGGGAAAGGAATAGAGTTAAGATTCGAATCGGAGATAGAGGTTGACTTTTGACCTTAGGGTACTTTGGAATTCCAAGTTCTGGTGAGAACTATTGAACTCGACCAGAAGTGAATCCAGCCGGTCAGGACACTTGGGGGAGGTGATCAGCTTACACAGCTCCTCCTCACGGAACTCTGATTCGCTTGGGAGGAAAATGGGAAGGAAGAGTTGACACATCTCCGCCCCAAAAATAGATATAAATACTGATGTTTCTGTATGTAAAAATGCTTTTTGGTTTGGTGAGTGGCAGGTCCCGATATCTGTGTCCGCATGGCATCACAAACTTGAAGTCACTTTCATCTCGTTTGACGAGTTGGCGGGTCCCGACACCTTTATCTGCATCGCATCACAAACCTGAAGCCCGGAGTACTCAAGTACTCTGTATAACTTGTATATGTGTTTGGTTTCCTACCAGAAGTAAACTCAGATAATTTGTTATAACTTTAATTCCGGTGTTTTCAATTCCTTTCTTAATTTAATAGAGATCCAGCCTCATCCAACGAACGGCGCGTAGCAGAGGTGTTCTGCTCCAACAACATACACACAAGGGGAGTTAGTGGGTTCCTAAGAGCCAGCATGCGGGACCGGGACTCTGGGATTTGTAGTCTTTCTAGTTGCGTATTTTTCATAGTCTTATATTTCAACAGTTTTACGACAAACTGTGACTTTTTTGACATGGAAATTATTATTTAAGATTGACAAACATCATATGTGTAATTCGTGGCACAATTCAAACGGGATCGAGAGATAATCTTTCTCTCTCCATTGACTTCAATGCAAACTTTTTCTGGAGTCCCACCGGAAGGGGAGGGACTTCGCCTCTCTATATAGATTTTTAGAAGTGGCCATATAAAACTACAGTAGGCTATGTGGTTTACTACGGCTGCTAAAACTGCTAGCGTTAGCATCAGATTTATTTATTTCTGACACATGTTCACATCACAAATGTCTTTTAGGAGATAACTGACACTGTGTGTGTTAATGCAGATTGATTTTACACAGCAGGTTATATTACAGTTCTTTAACACACACACACACACACACACACACACACACACACACACACACACACACACACACACACACACACACACACACACACACACACACACACACACACACACACACACACACACACACACACACACACACACACACACACACTCAGAGTTAATGTAACATCCTGCAGTCTGCCGGCTGCCCAGCTGATTGAATCTGCCTCATAAATCCACATTTAGAAATTTAGAGAAACTTTATTGATCCACAACTCTGTGACGGATATTGTCCGTGTGATTGACATATTACTCTGTGTGTGTGTGTGTGTGTGTGTGTGTGTGTGTGTGCTTGTGAATGATGTATCATCTCAGCATTACCATATCCGGTGGAAATTACTTTAATTCTTTACATCACAATGTCCATATCTTTTCCAATATGCTGCAGCTGATACTTTAAGTGTGTGTGTGTGTGTGTGTGTGTGTGTGAGCGTGTGTGTGTGTGTGTGTGTGTGTGTGTGTGTGTGTGTGTGGTAATCAGCAGTAAGTGGAGTGTGTTCCTGGACGGAGACGATCAGCCGCCTGCAGCCGATCAATACTGAGATCTAACAGGTCAGTGTGTGTGTGTGTGTGTGTGTGTGTGTGTGTGTGTGTGTGTGTGTGTGTGTGTGTAAATCACTTGTTTATACAAACAGTGTGTGTTTGACTCTCAGGTGAACTTCCTGTCGGACCATTTTAAAGAAAACTCTAAAACTTTGGGTTCAAACGGTGATCTGATTGTTTCCAAGCAGAAACACTTCTTTGTCGATTTTTAAATATTTTGGGTCTTTTATGAATATTTTTGTTCTTTTTGTCTTTCTGGATATTTTTAATTATTTATATCCTTTTCTGTTTACTTTGTTGTCTTCTGGTTATCTTTTCAAATAAACTGAGGATTTTCCAGCACCTGAAACAGACTCAGTGAGACATATCCTCATCTGATCCCACATAATGAAGTTATACACACACACACACACACACACACACACACACACACACACACACACACACACACACACACACACACACACACACACACACACACACACACACACACACACACACACACACACACACACACACACACACACACACACACACACACACACACACACACACAGGTAGAGTTTCAGACTAAGTGTGTCAGTGATCTCACTCACACTTCCTGTCAGTGTTAGGTGTGTCTTATTTATCTGCATGAAGAACAGTGTTTAAAATATACTTTAATTATAATAATGAATATTGTACTTTTGTATTTCTACTTCCTTTAGTAACGTATTGAACATGTGATATATTTCGAGGCTTCAGGTGGAGGCGTTGGTGAGTTTAATATCTCCGGTGGTGCGTTCAGGGACTCGCTCGATGCAGATAGAACATCTGAAGGCTTCATTGATTTCCATTTGAAACTGCAGGAATCATAAAGAGCTGCTCACCATTCCCCCCCGCTCCGTAACGATCTCCAACATCTGATTAATGAGTTTCTGTCTGTGTCCCGTTATCATCAGAATATCATTAACACACACACACACACACACACACACACACACACACACACACACACACACACACACACACACACACACACACACACACATACAACAATCAGGAGGAAATATCAGTGTGTTCCTTTATCAACACATTTAATCAGTTATAACATTGACAATGTTAGCCTAGCTTGAAGAAGCTAACAGCTCCCTCTATCGATGCAGAGATATACAGTATATATATACTGTATATATATATATATACATATACAGGATATATATCCTGTATATACTGGATATATATACAGTATATATATACAGTATATATATATATACATATACAGGATATATATCCTGTATATGTATATATATAGTGTAACGGTTTGTGACAGATTTGACAGATTTCAGAGTGTCAGTTATTGATCAGCTGCTCATCGGGAGCCAATCAACTGGCTGCGTGTGTAAGTGAATCAAACTGTGAGTGTGTGTGTGTGTGTGTGTGTGTGTGTGTGTGTGTGTGTGTGTGTGTGGCCCCCAGGGGGTAATAAGGGGGAGGATCTTGGGGGAGGAGCAGAGACCCCCCTCCCCTCTCTCTCCTCTCACTTCACTTCACAGAAGGAGGAGAGCAGAGAGACTTAAAGGAGCTTTTATATCAGGGCTCTTATTTTGAAATTGTTGTTTTGTTTATTTTCTCTAAACTACAACAACTTCTTCAGATTTATTTCTTTGTATTTTTCTTTCTCGTTTCTTTGATCTCCACGATGTTTCTCCTGGTGATCTTTGGGGTTGTTATGGCGATGACCGTAACCCCGGGCAGCGCAGCGCGGGTCGTCAGTGGTGAGTTACCAAAATAAGAGTTTTAATTAACTGTTATTTACTCATTTATCTGATTTAATATCTCAAGTATGTTGAGTACTTTATTCCTTAGTGTACTTTTACTCTCCATGATCTGATCCCTAACGATATGAATATCTATATATATATATATATATATATATATATCTTTGTATGTGTTTAGTTTAAGGTTTGTTGGAAACTGAAATATAATGTGTTTTAAAATATGTTCTCCTTAACACTGAATCGTTCATTTATCTAAATGTATTGATTTAGGGGTTTCAAACCATCCAAGGGAACTTTCGTGATTATTTGATATTGGAATAAAATATGTGTATTATGAAATACCTGTCGTTCATAAACCCAATAATAATAGTTTAAATATAAATAAATATTCTTTAGAGATCTGGGTCTCCTCAAGGTGTAAGATGAATAACAAGCAGCATTTCCTTTTTCATCATATTTAAACTCTTTGGTCAAACTCAGTTTCATGATCAAACTTTATCTGTTTTTATTTGTATTTTTCAGTTTTAAATATTTTTCATTTTGTTTTAATGTTTTGTTTCATTTATTTTAATCTTTCAAATCTGTATATTTTGGTTATTTCTCTGGTTATTTTTAATAAATAAAATAATCCATTTATTTAGAATTATGATTGGTCTTCTTTCATTAGAGAGCAGTACGACCATCTGAAGCCACAAGAGCAGACAGACAGGCAGTGAGACAGACAGGCAGTGAGACAGACAGGCAGTGTGAAAGACAGGCAGTGTGAAAGACAGGCAGTGAGACGGTGTGCAGACAGACAGGCTGTGAGACAGACAGGCAGTGAGACAGTGCAGACAGACAGGCAGTGAGACAGACAGGCAGTGGGACAGTGTGCAGACAGACAGGCAGTATGGAGCTCTAACAGGAAAGTGATGAGGCTGCAGGAGACGATCCAGATAATCACTTAAAGTAGCTCTCAGTGTTTAACCAGAATTAATCACTGCAGCACACACACACACACACACACACACACACACACACACACACACACACACACACACACACACACACACACACACACACACACACACACACACACACACACACACACACACAACCACACACATACACACATACACAGACACACAGGTCCTCCTGGTTCAGGTTCAGGTCTAAAGTTCTGGTCCCCCTCAGGTCAGACGGTGTGTTTGGGGGGTCCTCCTGGTTCAGGTCTAAAGTTCTGGTCCCCTTCAGGTCAGACGGTGTGTCTACGAGGTCCTGATGGACCCTGTTATAAGATCGCGTTCTTCCACGATGTGACGAGCCGGGTCTCCTTCAGAGAGGCGGGTCAGGCCTGCAAGACAGACGGGGGAGAACTGATCAGCATCAGGGGTCCAGAGGAGCAGAGGGACATCGAGGAGCTGCTGCAGGTATCTACTCTTTATCATCTTCATCATCTTCGTCCTCATCATCCTCTTCTTCCTCTTCTTCCTCATCTTCCTCATCCTCTCCTTCCACCTTCATCCTCTTCATCCTCTATATCAGGAGTCCAGAGGAGCAGAGGGACATCGAGGAACTGCTGCAGGTATCTACTCTTCATCATCTTCATCTTCATCATCTTCATCTTCCTCATCTTCCTCCTCTTCATCATCTTCATCATCTTCATCGCCTTCCTCTTCCTCTTCTTCGGCAGGATCTGCGCTCAGGAGCCGTGGGAGGGGCAGGAGGCGGGATCTCTGACGGGGATTTCTGGATTGGTCTCACCCGATTGGACGGAGCTCTGAACCCTGAACTCAGCAACACCTTCACTTCCTGTCCTCAGCTCTACACCTGGACCGACGGAAGCCCCGCCTCCTTCAGGTGAGTGACAGGAGGGCGGTCCATGAGAAGACCTTAGTCTCAGGACCTGTCACTGGTCACAGGACCTGTCTCTGGTCTCAGGACCTGTCACTGGTCTCAGGACCAGGTCTCAGGTCTCAGGACCTGTCACTGGTCTCAGGACCTGTCACTGGTCTCAGGACCAGGTCTCAAGTCTCAGGACCTGTCACTGGTCTCAGGACCTGTCACTGGTCTCACGACCTGGTCTCAGGACCTGTCACTGGTCTCACAAACTGGTCTCAGGACCTGTCACTGGTCTCAGGACCTGTCACTGGTCTCAGGACCTGGTCTCAGGACCTGGTCTCAGGACCTGTCACTGGTCTCACGACCTGGTCTCAGGACCTGGTCACAGGACCATCTAAAACGTCTCCCCCCCCTTGTGTTTTTCAGGAACTGGTATTTTGACGAGCCGTCGTGCGGGGGGGAATCCTGCGTCGTGATGTACCATCAGCCCACAGCACTTCCTGGTCTGGGCGGGGCTTATCTCCACCAATGGAACGACGACCGCTGCAACATGAAGCACAACTTCATCTGCAAATACCAACCAGGTCAATGACTACAACAGGACTACAACATGACTACAACAGGACTACAACATGACTACAACATGACTACAACATGACTACAACATGACTACAACATGACTACAACAGGACTACAACAGGACTACAACATGACTACAACAGGACTACAACATGACTACAACAGGACTACAACAGGACTACAACAGGACTACAACAGGACTACAACATGACTACAACATGACTACAACATGACTACAACATGACTACAACAGGACTACAACATGACTACAACATGACTACAACATGACTACAACAGGACTACAACAGGACTACAACATGACTACAACAGGACTACAACAGGACTACAACATGACTACAACAGGACTACAACATGACTACAACATGACTACAACAGGACTACAACAGGACTACAACATGACTACAACAGGACTACAACATGACTACAACAGGACTACAACATGACTACAACATGACTACAACATGACTACAACATGACTACAACAGGACTACAACATGACTACAACATGACTACAACAGATTAACATACAAAACATGACTACAACATGACAACATGACTACAACATGACAACATGACTACAACATGACTACAACATGACTACAACATGACTACAACAGGACTACAACATGACTACAACATGACTACACAGACTACAACATGACTACAACATGACTACAACGGACACAACATGACTACAACAGGACTACAACATGACTACAACATGACTACAACATGACTACAACATGACTACAACAGGACTACAACAGGACTACAACATGACTACAACATGACTACAACATGACTACAACAGGACTACAACATGACTACAACAGGACTACAACATGACTACAACATGACTACAACATGACTACAACATGACTACAACAGGACTACAAACAGGACTACAACAGGACTACAACATGACTACAACAGGACTACAACATGACTACAACATGACTACAACAGGACTACAACATGACTACAACATGACTACAAACATGACTACAACAGGACTACAACATGACTACAACATGACTACAACATGACTACAACATGACTACAACATGACTACAACATGACTACAACAGGACTACAACAGGACTACAACAGGACTACAACATGACTACAACATGACTACAACAGGACTACAACAGGACTACAACATGACTACAACATGACTACAACAGGACTACAACATGACTACAACATGACTACAACATGACTACAACATGACTACAACATGACTACAACAGGACTACAACATGACTACAACATGACTACAACAGGACTACAACATGACTACAACAGGACTACAACAGGACTACAACAGGACTACAACAGGACTACAACATGACTACAACAGGACTACAACAGGACTACAACATGACTACAACAGGACTACAACAGGACTACAACAGGACTACAACAGGACTACAACAGGACTACAACATGACTACAACAGGACTACAACATGACTACAACAGGACTACAACATGACTACAACATGACTACAACAGGACTACAACATGACTACAACATGACTACAACAGGACTACAACATGACTAAAAGGGACTACATAAACAGGACTACAACATGACTACAACAGGACTACAACATGACTACAACATGACTACAACATGACTACAACATGACTACAACAGGACTACAACAGGACTACAACATGACTACAACATGACTACAACAGGACTACAACATGACTACAACATGACTACAACAGGACTACAACATGACTACAACAGGACTACAACATGACTACAACATGACTACAACATGACTACAACATGACTACAACAGGACTACAACATGACTACAACAGGACTACAACATGAATACAACATGACTACAACTGACTACAACAGACTACAACATGACCTACAACAGGACTACAACACATGACTACAAACATGACTACAACATGACTACAACATGACTACAAACATGACTACAACAGGACTAAACATGGACTACAACATGACTACAACAGACTACAAACATGACTACAACAGGACTACAACAGGACTACAACATGACTACAACATGACTACAACATGACTACAACATGACTACAACAGGACTACAACATGACTACAACAGGACTACAACATGACTACAACAGGACTACAACATGACTACAACATGACTACAACAGGACTACAACATGACTACAACAGGACTACAACATGACTACAACATGACTACAACATGACTACAACATGACTACAACATGACTACAACATGACTACAACAGGACTACAACATGACTACAACAGGACTACAACATGACTACAACAGGACTACAACATGACTACAACATGACTACAACATGACTACAACAGGACTACAACATGACTACAACATGACTACAACAGGACTACAACATGACTACAACATGACTACAACAGGACTACAACAGGACTACAACATGACTACAACATGACTACAACATGACTACAACAGGACTACAACATGACTACAACATGACTACAACAGGACTACAACAGGACTACAACATGACTACAACATGACTACAACATGACTACAACATGACTACAACATGACTACAACAGGACTACAACAGGACTACAACATGACTACAACATGACTACAACATGACTACAACAGGACTACAACATGACTACAACAGGACTACAACATGACTACAACAGGACTACAACATGACTACAACATGACTACAACATGACTACAACATGACTACAACATGACTACAACAGGACTACAACATGACTACAACATACAACAGGACTACAACAGACTACAACAGACTACAACATGACTACAACAAGACTACAACATGACTACAATGACTACAACAGGACTACAACAGACTACAACATGACTAAACGACTACAACATGACTACAACATGACTACAACAGGACTACAACATGACTACAACATGACTACAACATGACTACAACAGGACTACAACATGACTACAACATGACTACAACATGACTACAAGAGGACTACAACAGGACTACAACAGGACTACAACATGACTACAACATGACTACAACAGGACTACAACAGGACTACAACATGACTACAACATGACTACAACACTACAACAGGACTACAACATGACTACAACAGGACTACAACAGGACTACAACATGACTACAAGAGGACTACAACAGGACTACAACAGGACTACAACATGACTACAACATGACTACAACAGGACTACAACAGGACTACAACATGACTACAACATGACTACAACAGGACTACAACATGACTACAACAGGACTACAACAGGACTACAACATGACTACAAGATGACTACAACATGACTACAACATGACTACAACATGACTACAACAGGACTACAACATGACTACAACATGACTACAACAGGACTACAACAGGACTACAACAGGACTACAACAGGACTACAACAGGACTACAACATGACTACAACATGACTACAACAGGACTACAACAGGACTACAACAGGACTACAACAGGACTACAACAGGACTACAACATGACTACAACAGGACTACAACATGACTACAACAGGACTACAACAGGACTACAACAGGACTACAACAGGACTACAACAGGACTACAACATGACTCGGCAAACATGACTACAACATGACTACAACATGACTACAACAGGACTACAACATGACTACATACAACATGACTACAACATGACTACAAAACAGGACTACAACAGGACTACAACAGACTACAACAGGACTACAGACAGGACTACAACATGACTACAACATGACTACAACAGGACTACAACATGAACTACAAACATGACTACAACATGGACTACAACATGACTACAACATGACTACACATGCTACAAACATGACTACAACATGAACTACAACATGGACTACAACATGACTACAACATGACTACAACATGACTACAACATGACATACACAACATGACTACACATGACTACAACATGACTAGCAATTCAGGACTACAACAACGATTGACTAACAACAGGACTACAACAGGACTACACGGACCTAACAACATGACTACACATGACGACAACAGGACTACAACAGGACTACAACATGACTACAGACAGGACTACAACATGACTACAACAGGACTACAACTGACTACAACATGACTACAACATGACTACAACATGACTACAACATGACTACAACATGACTACAACATGACTACAACATGACTACAACAGGACTACAACATGACTACAACTGACTACAACAGGACTACAACATGACTACAACATGACTACAACATGACTACAACATGACTACAACATGACTACAACATGACTACAACATGACTACAACATGACTACAACATGACTACAACATGACTACAACATGACTACAACATGACTACAACAGGACTACAACATGACTACAACAGGACTACAACATGACTACAACATGACTACAACATGACTACAACATGACTACAACAGGACTACAACATGACTACAACATGACTACAACATGACTACAACATGACTACAACATGACAACATGACTACAACAGGACTACAACATGACTACAACAGGACTACAACATGACTACAACAGACTACAACATGACTACAAACATGACTACAACATGACTACAGGACTACAACATGACTACAACATGACTACAACATGACTACAACATGACTACAACAGGACTACAACATGACTACAACAGGACTACAACAGGACTACAACATGACTACAACATGACTACAACAGGACTACAACATGACTACAACATGACTACAACATGACTACAACATGACTACAACAGGACTACAACAGGACTACAACAGGACTACAACATGACTACAACATGACTACAACAGGACTACAACATGACTACAACATGACTACAACAGGACTACAACATGACTACAACATGACTACAACATGACTACAACAGGACTACAACAGGACTACAACATGACTACAACAGGACTACAACATGACTACAACAGGACTACAACATGACTACAACATGACTACAACAGGACTACAACAGGACTACAACATGACTACAACATGACTACAACATGACTACAACAGGACTACAACAGGACTACAACAGGACTACAACATGACTACAGAGGACTACAACAGACTACAACAGGACTACAACATGACTACAACAGGACTACAACATGACTACAACATGACTACAAGAGGACTACAACATGACTACAACATGACTACAACATGACTACAACAGGACTACAACATGACTACAACATGACTACAACAGGACTACAACAGGACTACAACATGACTACAACAGGACTACAACAGGACTACAACATGACTACAACAGGACTACAACATGACTACAACATGACTACAAGAGGACTACAACATGACTACAACATGACTACAACAGGACTACAACAGGACTACAACAGGACTACAACAGGACTACAACAGGACTACAACATGACTACAACATGACTACAACATGACTACAACAGGACTACAACATGACTACAACAGGACTACAACAGGACTACAACATGACTACAACAGGACTACAACATGACTACAACATGACTACAAGAGGACTACAACATGACTACAACATGACTACAACATGACTACAACATGTCTACAACAGGACTACAACATGACTACAACAGGACTACAACATGACTACAACATGACTACAACAGGACTACAACATGACTACAACAGGACTACAACATGACTACAACAGGACTACAACATGACTACAACATGACTACAACATGACTACAACATGACTACAACAGGACTACAACATGACTACAACATGACTACAACATGACTACAACATGACTACAACAGGACTACAACAGGACTACAACATGACTACAACAGGACTACAACATGACTACAACAGGACTACAACAGGACTACAACATGACTACAACATGACTACAACAGGACTACAACATGACTACAACAGGACTACAACATGACTACAACAGGACTACAACAGGACTACAACATGACTACAACATGACTACAACATGACTACAACATGACTACAACAGGACTACAACAGGACTACAACAGGACTACAACAGGACTACAACATGACTACAACAGGACTACAACATGACTACAACATGACTACAACATGACTACAACATGTCTACAACAGGACTACAACATGACTACAACATGACTACAACAGGACTACAACATGACTACAACATGACTACAACATGACTACAACAGGACTACAACATGACTACAACATGACTACAACATGACTACAACAGGACTACAACAGGACTACAACATGGACTACAACATGACTACAACATGACTACAACAGACTACAACAGGACTACAACATGACTACAACAGGACTACAACATGACTACAACATGACTACAACATGACTACAACAGGACTACAACATGACTACAACATGACTACAACATGACTACAACATGACTACAACATGACTACAACATGACTACAACAGGACTACAACAGGACTACAACATGACTACAACAGGACTACAACATGACTACAACAGGACTACAACATGACTACAACATGACTACAACATGACTACAACAGGACTACAACAGGACTACAACATGACTACAACATGACTACAACATGACTACAACATGACTACAACATGACTACAACATGACTACAACAGGACTACAACATGACTACAACAGGACTACAACATGACTACAACATGACTACAAACATACAACATGACTACAACAGGACTACAACATGACTACAACATGACTACAACATGACTACAACATGACTACAAACTGACTACACATGACTACAACATGACTACAACAAGACTACAACATGACTACAACAGGACTACAACAGGACTACAACATGACTACAACATGACTACAACATGACTACAACAGGACTACAACAGGACTACAACAGGACTACAACATGACTACAACAGGACTACAACATGACTACAACAGGACTACAACATGACTACAACAGGACTACAACATGACTACAACAGGACTACAACAGGACTACAACATGACTACAACAGGACTACAACATGACTACAACAGGACTACAACATGACTACAACAGGACTACAACATGACTACAACATGACTACAACAGGACTACAACAGGACTACAACATGACTACAACATGACTACAACATGACTACAACAGGACTACAACAGGACTACAACAGGACTACAACATGACTACAACAGGACTACAACAGGACTACAACAGGACTACAACATGACTACAACATGACTACAACATGACTACAACAGGACTACACCTACTACAACAGGACTACAACAGGACTACAACATGACTACAACAGGACTACAACATGACTACAACAGGACTACAACATG
The DNA here is from genome assembly GCF_902827165.1 of Trematomus bernacchii. Classification (NCBI taxonomy): domain Eukaryota; kingdom Metazoa; phylum Chordata; class Actinopteri; order Perciformes; family Nototheniidae; genus Trematomus; species Trematomus bernacchii. Next base: position 30,510 of record NW_022987969.1, read on the forward strand.
ACTACAACATGACTACAACATGACTACAACAGGACTACAACATGACTACAACATGACTACAACATGACTACAACATGACTACAACATGACTACAACATGACTACAACATGACTACAACATGACTACAGGTCTACAACATGACTACAACATGACTACAACATGACTACAACATGACTACAGGACTACAACATGACTACAACATGACTACAACATGACTACAACATGACTACAACATGACAACAGGACTACAACAGGACTACCTCACTACAACGATTATATTTTCCTTTGTTATTTTTCTCGCAGAGAGCCATGTTGTGAAGGAACCGGTTGAAACACCTGGGGGGCGGAGCACAGGTGAGCAGGAAGCCCTTATAAGCTCGTACCTCCACTAGTCCTTCCCTTTATGTGTGTTGTGTTGTGATCCTGTATGTGTGTTGTGATTATGTGTGTTGTGATTATGTGTGTTGTGATTATGTGTGTTGTGTGTGTTGTGATTATGTGTGTTGTGTGTGTTGTGATCGTGTGTGTTGTGTGTGTTGTGTGTGTTGTGATTATGTGTTGTGTGTGTTGTGATCGTGTGTGTTGTGTGTGTTGTGATCGTGTGTGTTGTGATTATGTGTGTTGTGTGTGTTGTGATTGTGTGTGTTGTGACCCCTTAACACCCGATGGCCAGCATCACACAGACACATGTTGATCTTTGCATGTAGTTGTTTACATGTTGTTGTTTACATGTTTACAGAGGCCACTGCAGGTTAAGGGTTAGGGTTACATGTTGTTGTTCACATGTTTACGGGCTAGGGGTTAACCCTAACCCTACGAGGCCACTGCTGAGGCCTGTACTACGAAGCCGGATGTTCTCTTAGCGGCTAACTTCAGGGAAAACTCTGGGTTTCCGGTCCTACGACGCTGGTTCTCTTTTTAGCGGGCTAGATCTCCATGGTAACTGATGCTGAGCGGCTAACCTAACTCACAGTGTCACATACTGGATGCAGAAGTATTATTTTAAGCAACACATTAAGTTGACGAAACACTCGAGTCAAATGTAACTAAAGTCAGATCGTGTCTTAGACGGGGCAGTGATATCATAAACCTGTTAATGTACGCATTCAAACACTTTCTCTGTTACCAGCTGTATTCACCTTGCAGGTGCAGCTATGTGGCTTTGATCCTGGATAAAGTGTTTAAGTCATGGATGTTTAAAGTTTAACTTCTTCATATTTGACTAATATTAAAGTTCACTTTTCATTCAGGAAGTATGACGCTGCGCTGTCAGTACGCTTGTCCATGTTTGTGATTGGTTGAATGCTCCAAATACCACCCCTTTCATGTGAACGCGCACCTAACTAGATAGGACACGGCTGGCTTGAGTTAACGAGTTGATAACCAGCGTCGTAGGACCGCTTAGCGAGAGTGCGTTTGTTTTGGATTAGGTAAACCGGGTAACTCAAACATATCCAGGTTATGTTGAACCGGATTCGTAGTACAGGCCTCAGGTGGAGGGTTAGGGTTACATGTTGTTGTTTACATGTTGTTGTTTACATGTTTCCAGAGGCCCCTGCAGGTGGAGGTGAGGTCCGGGCGTCAGGCAGCGAGGACCTGGCAGGGGCTTCGGGCATGCTGCTGGTCTACGTCATAATACCCACAATCCCCTGCTGCTGCTCATCCTGGTGGCTTCTGGGACTTGTTGTTTCCAGATGCTCAGCAGGAGGTGAGACTCTAGTGATTTTTTGGACTTTAATTTATAATTTTTTCTACTATTTATATTCTTTGTTTAAACAACAATGGCCACTTTTAATCTATGTCTTTTGTAATTACATTTCCTAGGTGTGTGTGTGCGTGCGTGTGCGTGAGTGCGGGTGTGTGTGTGTGTGTGCATGTGTGTGTTTGTGGGTTTGTGTAGTGCTTACTCAGTGATTATGACAAGTTACACACTCAGACGTCTTGTTAACATGAGAAGATTTACAGCTGCTGGCTCACTGCCCAGTGTGTGTGTGTGTGTGTGTGTGTGTGTGTGTGTGGATGTGTGTGTGTGTGTGTGTGTGTGTGTGTGTGTGTGAGTCAATACCTGGCATGAGTTCAGGTGTTTCTGCTGACTCTGGTGTATTTTCCTCTCTTTATACTCAGTGAAACGTCTCAGAGGCAGATAGTACCTTTTTACTGCAGTAAAAGTACATAGATATATATAAAGTATTAATTAAATAAAATATAAAATAATAATAATATAAATATCTGTTTCTGCAGTTCCCCGCGCACGAAGACGGCCCCCCCCACCCAGTCCACCCTCTGGATCTCCAGCACTCAGAAACCAGAGAGCATGGAGGTGTGACATCATCAGTGACATCATCAGTGACATCACGGCTCAGCTCATCATATTTATCTGGGAAGCAGAGCTTTGAGAGGACGATGATGTCATCACACAGGAGTTTATGTTGTGTGTGTGAACGTTAAAAATGACAGTTCAGACGGTTGACGTTGATTCACACATTTTAAAATACACAAACATAGTGAAACATAAAACATACGAGACGGAAGAGGAAGAAACCACACGAACAATATTACTCTTTACTTTAAAGAGTCCTCAGTATGTAGTGTCTCTACTTTAAAGAGTCCTCTCCTGCTGATGTTCAGGTGTATATCAGTATGTTGTGTCTCTACTTTAAAGAGTCCTCTCCTGCTGATGTTCAGGTGTATATCAGTATGTAGTGTCTCTACTTTAAAGAGTCCTCTCCTGCTGATGTTCAGGTGTATATCAGTATGTAGTGTCTCTACTTTAAAGAGTCCTCTCCTGCTGATGTTCAGGTGTATATCAGTATGTAGTGTCTCTACTTTAAAGAGTCCTCTCCTGCTGATGTTCAGGTGTATATCAGTATGTAGTGTCTCTACTTAAAGAGTCCTCTCCTGCTGATGTTCAGGTGTATATCAGTATGTAGTGTCTCTACTTTAAAGAGTTCTCTCCTGCTGATGTTCAGGTGTATATCAGTATGTAGTGTCTCTACTTAAGAGTTCTCTCCTGCTGATGTTCAGGTGTATATCAGTATTTAGTGTCTCTACTTTAAAGAGTCCTCTCCTGCTGATGTTCAGGTGTATATCAGTATGTAGTGTCTCTACTTTAAAGAGTCCTCTCCTGCTGATGTTCAGGTGTATATCAGTGTGTAGTCTCTCTACTTTAAAGAGTCCTCTCCTGCTCTCCACCTCTTTTCACCCTCTGTCTGAAACCAGAGCCCAGTCTGCTCTGATTGGTTAGCTGGACGGCTCTGTTGTGATTGGTCAACCAGCTTAGAGATGTCCCGCCCCTTGTCTATTACTACAATGTGTTGTAACACTAGCCAATAGGAGGAATAATCCATAGTGATGTCACTGTGTTCTGGAAGTAAACAAAGGAGTCCAATGGAGGCGAAACAGAAAATAATTATAATATATTTTATATAATTAATTTAGTGTAATTTATTTCCAGTCTTTCCTTTCCTTGTCTCCTTCCTCTGACCTCATTTGCTCTCCTAACCCCCCCTGTATCTGGGGTTAATTGACTGTGAGTTAATGAAGGGATGTGCAGCTGTAGGAAATGAAGCGTGAGGGTGAGACTGAGGGTGCGTTTGATTTCAGAGAGAGCTGCACAGGGGGGATTAAATAGATCTGTTCATCACAAAATAAAGACCAGAGATTTAGAGGAAATTAAAGTTCAAATGAATTTGATTTGATCTCAAAGAGCCGTCTTACGTAAAGAAATAATATTAATATGTGTGAAGCAAAGCGGCAAAATGTACAAAAAAACTCATAAATGTAAAACCTTTATTTAGTTTATTCTTTCTAGTTTATTCTCCATCTTAATGCTGCTTCAGTAACTTCACGAGTAAACTGTGTGAAGAGAGTGTGTGAAGAGTGAGTATGAAGAGTGTGTGTGAAGAGTGTGTGTGAAGAGTGTGTGAAGTGTGTGTGAAGAGTGTGTGTGAAGAGTGTGTGTGAAGAATGAGTGTGAAGAGTGTGTGTGAAGAGTGTGTGTGAAGAGTGAGTGTGAAGAGTGTGTGTGAAGAGTGTGTGAAGAGTGTGTGTGCCGAGTGCGTGTGCAGATGTGTGTGACGTGTGTGTGCCGCGTGAGTGTGCCGCGTGTGGTGCCGCGTGTGTCGGCCGCGTGTGTGTGCCGTTGTGTGCCGCGTGTGTGTGCCGCGTCTGTCGGCCGCGTGTGTGTGCCCGTGTGTGTGCCGCTGTGTGTGCCGCGTGTGTCGGCCGGGTGTGTGTGCCGCGTGTGTGTGCCGCGTGTGTCGGCCGCGTGTTCGGCCCCGTGTGTGTGCCGCTGTGTCGGCCGCGTGTGTCGGCCGCGTGTGTGTGCCGCGTGTGTGTGCCGCGTGTGTCGGCCGCGTGTGCCTGCCTGTGTGTGCCGCTTTGTGTGCCCTTTTGTGCCGCGTAGTGTGTGCCGCGTGTTGTGAAGAGTGTGTAGGAAGAGTGTGTAGGAAGAGTGTGTGTGAAGAGTGTGTGTGAAGAGTGTGTAGGAAGAGTGTGTTTGAAGAGTGTGAGTCTCATGGTCCTGAACAGTGTTGTGCATGTAGAGCTGAGAGTGCACGGCTCAGATTTCACGTGCACGGATCAGAGACGGCTCAGAGTGCACGGCTCAGAGTGCACGGCTCAGAGTGCACAGCTCAGAGTGCACGGCTCAGAGTGCACAGCTCAGAGTGCACGGCTCAGAGTGCACAGCTCAGAGTGCACGTGCACGGCTCAGATGTGCCCTATTGGTCATTGTGTGTTTATAGATGTTCATTGATGTTTGTATGAAGGTGTATTTGATTAAATGGTTTCTTCATTAAACTCTCTGTGGACCAACTGAAGAACTCGTTATGATTCCTCATTATTCCTCATTATTCCTAAAAGTATTTCATCACTTTATAACAAGCTATAATGTGTATTTAATCAACATGCTATAATGTGTATTTAATCACTATATAACATGCTACAATCTGTATTTAATCACTATATAACATGCTATAATCTGTATTTAATCACTATATAACATGCTATAATGTGTATTTAATCACTATATAACATGCTATAATCTGTATTTAATCACTATATAACATGCTATAATGTGTATTTAATCACTATATAACATGCTATAATGTGTATTTAATCACTATAATGTGTATTTAATCACTATATAACATGCTATAATGTGTATTTCATCACTATATAACATGCTATAATGTGTATTTAATCACTATATAACATGCTATAATGTGTATTTAATCACTATATAACATGCTATAATGTGTATGTAATCACTATAATGTGTATTTAATCACTATATAACATGCTATAATGTGTATTTAATCACTATATAACATGCTATAATCTGTATTTAATCACTATATAACATGCTATAATGTGTATTTAATCACTATATAACATGCTATAATGTGTATTTAATCACTATATAACATGCTATAATGTGTATTTAATCACTATAATGTGTATTTAATCACTATATAACAAGCTATAATGTGTATTTAATCACTATATAACATGCTATAATGTGTATTTAATCACTATATAACAAGCTATAATGTGTATTTAATCACTATATAACAAGCTATAATGTGTATTTAATCACTATATAACATGCTATAATATGTATTTAATCACTATAATGTGTATTTAATCAACATGCTATAATGTGTATTTAATCACTATATAACATGCTATAATCTGTATTTAATCACTATATAACATGCTATAAATGTGTATTTAATCACTATATAACATGCTATAATGTGTATTTAATCACTATATAACATGCTATAATGTGTATTTAATCACTATAATGTGTATTTAATCACTATATAACATGCTATAAATGTGTATTTATAATCACTATATAACATGCTATAATGTGTATTTAATCACTATAATGTGTATTTAATCACTATATAACATGCTATAATGTGTATTTAATCACTATATAACAAGCTATAATGTGTATTTAATCACTATATAACAAGCTATAATGTGTATTTAATCACTATATAACATGCTATAATGTGTATTTAATCACTATATAACAAGCTATAATGTGTATTTAATCACTATATAACATGCTATAATGTGTATTTAATCACTATATAACAAGCTATAATGTGTATTTAATCACTATATAACATGCTATAATGTGTATTTAATCACTATATAACATGCTATAATGTGTATTTAATCACTATATAACATGCTATAATGTGTATTTAATCAACATGCTATAATGTGTATTTAATCACTATAATGTGTATTTAATCACTATATAACATGCTATAATGTGTATTTAATCACTATATAACATGCTATGTGTATTTAATCACTATAATGTGTATTTAATCACTATATAACAAGCTATAATGTGTATTTAATCACTATAATGTGTATTAATCACTATATAACATGCTATAATGTGTATTTAATCACTATATAACATGCTATGTGTATTTAATCACTATAATGTGTATTTAATCACTATATAACATGCTATAATGTGTATTTAATCACTATATAACATGCTATAATGTGTATTTAATCACTATAATGTGTATTTAATCACTATATAACATGCTATAATGTGTATTTAATCACTATATAACATGCTATAATGTGTATTTAATCACTATATAACATGCTATAATGTGTATTTAATCACTATATAACAAGCTATAATGTGTATTTAATCACTATATAACAAGCTATAATGTGTATTTAATCACTATATAACATGCTATAATGTGTATTTAATCACTATATAACAAGCTATAATGTGTATTTAATCACTATATAACATGCTATAATGTGTATTTAATCACTATATAACATGCTATAATGTGTATTTAATCACTATATAACATGCTATAATGTGTATTTAATCAACATGCTATAATGTGTATTTAATCACTATAATGTGTATTTAATCACTATATAACATGCTATAATGTGTATTTAATCACTATAATGTGTATTTAATCACTATATAACATGCTATAATGTGTATTTAATCACTATAATGTGTATTTAATCACTATATAACATGCTATAATGTGTATTTAATCACTATAATGTGTATTTAATCACTATATAACATGCTATAATGTGTATTTAATCACTATATAACAAGCTATAATGTGTATTTAATCACTATATAACATGCTATAATGTGTATTTAAATCACTATATAACAAGCTTATAATGTGTATTAATCACTATATAACATGCTATAATCTGTATTTAATCACTATATAACATGCTATAATGTGTATTTAATCACTATATAACAAGCTATAATGTGTATTTAATCACTATATAACATGCTATAATGTGTATTTAATCACTATATAACAAGCTATAATGTGTATTTAATCACTATATAACATGCTATAATGTGTATTTAATCACTATATAACATGCTATAATGTGTATTTAATCACTATGTAACATGCTATAATGTGTATTTAATCACTATAATGTGTATTTAATCACTATATAACAAGCTATAATGTGTATTTAATCACTATATAACATGCTATAATATGTATTTAATCACTATAATGTGTATTTAATCAACATGCTATAATGTGTATTTAATCACTATATAACATGCTACAATCTGTATTTAATCACTATATAACATGCTATAATGTGTATTTAATCACTATATAACATGCTATAATGTGTATTTAATCACTATATAACATGCTATAATGTGTATTTAATCACTATAATGTGTATTTAATCACTATATAACATGCTATAATGTGTATTTAATCACTATATAACATGCTGTAATGTGTATTTAATACTATAATGTGTATTTAATCACTATAAAACATGCTATAATGTGTATTTAATCACTATATAACATGCTATAATGTGTATTTAATCACTATATAACATGCTATAATGTGTATTTAATCACTATAATGTGTATTTAATCACTATATAACATGCTATAATGTGTATTTAATCACTATAATGTGTATTTAATCACTATAAAACATGCTATAATGTGTATTTAATCACTATATAACATGCTATAATGTGTATTTAATCACTATATAACATGCTATAATGTGTATTTAATCACTATAATGTGTATTTAATCACTATATAACATGCTGTAATGTGTATTTAATCACTATAATGTGTATTTAATCACTATATAACATGCTATAATGTGTATTTAATCACTATATAACATGCTATAATGTGTATTTAATCACTATAATGTGTATTTAATCACTATATAACATGCTATAATGTGTATTTAATCACTATATAACATGCTATAATGTGTATTTAATACTATAATGTGTATTTAATCACTATATAACAGAAACTCTGCATCAGATGTCCTGATTCTCTCTGAGGGACTAGATGGGTCTCCTGCTATCACCCTGAAGTGATATTAGTCTTTGATTGACTTCAAATGACTCTTTGATTATGGACAGTTTCCATTCAATAATAATCTAAATATAGATGGACAATAGATGTAATTTGAGATTTTAAACAGCATACATTTTTAAATAGCGCTTCAGAAAGTCATGTTATTTAGGAGTGTTGTGAGATGGTGTCAACATTGAAATGAGTTTCCCAGTGGAAAGGGACATTTTAATAATGAATGTAATAGTCGGATACAGGGCCGTCCCTCCCTACAGGCCGATCATGCAGACTGCGTGGGGCCTCATCTTGCGGAGGGGGCATCACCTTGCGGAGGGGGCCTCACCTTGCGGAGGGGGCCTCACCTTGCGGAGGGGGCCTCACCTTGCGGAGGGGGCATCACCTTGCGGAGGGGGCCTCACCTTGCGGAGGGGGCATCACCTTGCGGAGGGGGCATCACCTTGCGGAGGGGGCCTCACCTTGGGGAGGGGGCCTCATCATCATGTTGGCCAGGGACGGCCCTGGTCAGATATGTCTTCATAACTGTATCCTTAAGTTTTACATTCACTCAGTTATAATGTGGTAGTTATACCCATAGATATATAAACACTAGATGACTCACCCGCGCTGCTGGCCAATGGAGACCGACGTTGCCACATGGCGGTCATCTTGCCACAGGCAGCTCATTCATAACATTATGTCTATGGTGCACTATTGAAATAACCGTAGATTGCTCAATTTTCAACCAATTTTCAAACGGTTTGGTTTGTTATAAAACATCAAAGATGTAGTTATGATACTGCATACTTATAATTATAATCATGAACTTCTTTTTTCAACATGTCTTGTTGTCTCCTGCATCATAGCCATGCTAATAACGTTATAATAAACCAAACCGTTTGTAAATCAGTCGAGATTTCAGCGAGTTAAGAGTACTTTTGTGCAGATCGCTCACCTTACAACAGCTGTAGCAGTAGCTGTTGACTGAGCTACGCTGGCGACTCCCCCTTGAGCCATCTAGTGTTTATATATCTATGGTTATACCTAGTTTGTTTTAAATTATTATTGATCACATTATATAGTACATTGTGGTGCCGAGAGACGGGAGTCGGAGGCGGTGTATCGAATGAACAAGCTAGACCAGGGGTCGGCAACCCCTGGCACGCGTGCCAACATTGGCATGCGGCACCGTAACCAGTGGCACACTAGGAATAAGTCGAATAAGTGTGCAAAATATTTAAATTGTATTTTCGGATCCTGAACGAGACCGCCGCCAGAGCGCGTCTCCCCGTTACCTGCAGAAGGAAGCCATGCACGCAGCGCAGCCCCGCTCTGTTTAACTCCAGGTGACTTTCTGCCGCTTTCCTCCGTGGTGCAGGGCTGATCGTTTCACCACAGAGGAGAGCACAAACTGCAGTACCCATAAGGAGCTGTACAAATTGCGCAGTTTTTGCGTGGCTGTGTCTTTAGTTGAAAGCCCAGTGGCGATCTGCTCATCTCTCATTGAAATAATATGCTACAAAGGGGCGGACTGGTCATCTGTGTGTTGAACTTTCCTGTCGGCTCCCAGACCGTAGTCGAGGAGGGCAGAAGCAACAAGCTTCAGGTTCAATAACCCACTTTAGCTTAAATGACTGGAGAGAGGCGAGCTCTTCTTGGGAGGCCGTTGCATTTATTTAGCTGTTCTTCTGTTTCACAAAATACAAGGTTCAAGGTTCAAGGTTCAAGGTTCTTTATTGTCAATCTGACATAGCTACAGAGTAATTATGCAGTTGAAAATCTTATGTCACAGGCTTCTCCAACAATGCAACATAATAACATAACATAATAACAATAAGAGCAAGAGCAATACAAAAATAATAATAGTTATAAAAATGAAATAAAGTTATGATGTGGAATAGTGCAGTATGAGTCTATATACAAGTTATTGGAATGATATATATATATTAGGTATTAGATACATACTACTGAGTAGCAGTTGAATGTTTGATGTTGTTTCAACAGTTCAATTGTTTAACAGTCTCACTGCCCGCGGGAAGAAACTGTCTCCGAATCTTCTTGTCCTTGCCCGGATGCTGCGGTAACGTCTGCCAGACGGCAACAGAAAGAACAGTTTGTGGCTGGGGTGATGGGGGTCTTTGATAATCCGTAGTGATTTCTTCCTGAGCCGCTGGGAGTAAAGGTCCTCCATGGATGGCAGCTCCGTCCCGGTGATGTGCTGTGCAGTTTTCACCACCCTCTGTAAAGCCTTACGATCGAGGTCGGTGCAGCTGCCGTACCAGGCCGTCATGCTGCCAGTGAGGATACTCTCTATCGTGCACCTGTAGAAGTTGCAGAGTATCCTGGAATCCATTTTGAACCTCCTCAGCCTGCGGAGGAAGAAGAGCCGCTGTCGAGCTTTCTTGGTGATGGTGGTGGTGTGAAGAGACCATGTCAGGTCCTCAGTGATGTGGACCCCAAGGAACCTGAAGCTTTTGACTCTCTCCACCGTAGTCCCATTGATGGCGATGGGGGCGTGTCCCTCTCCCTGCTGCTTCCTGTAATCCACAATCAGCTCCTTTGTTTTGCTGATGTTGAGATGGAGGTTGTTCTCCTGGCACCAAGATGTCAGGTTTTCGACCTCCTCTCTGTATGCCGTCTCGTCATCGTCTGTGATCTGGCCGATGACGGTCGTGTCATCAGCAAACTTCACGATGGTGTTGGAGCTGTGTGTGGCCACGCAGTCGTGGGTGAACAGGGAGTAGAGGAGAGGGCTGAGCACGCAGCCTTGAGGGGCACCGGTGTTAAGAATCAGGGTGGAGGATGTGATGTTTCCCACCCGCACTGCCTGGGGTCTGCCCGTCAGGAAGTTCAGGATCCAGTCGCAGAGGGCGCTGTTGAGCCCGAGGTCTCTGAGCTTGATGGCCAGCTTGGAGGGCACAATGGTGTTGAATGCTGAACTGTAGTCAATGAACAGCATTCTCACATATGTGTTCCTGTTCTTCGGGTCCAGGTGTGAGAGGGCAGTGTGGAGGGTGAGGGCTATGGCGTCGTCTGTGGACCTGTTTGCTCTGTAGGCAAACTGCAGGGGGTCCAGAGATTCAGGGAGGGAGGAGGTGATGAATAATTTGACTAACCGCTCAAAGCACTTCATTATGATGGAGGTGAGTGCTACTGGGCGGTAGTCGTTGGGGGCAGGTGATGATTGTCTTTTTGGGGACAGGAATGATGGTGGAGTGTTTAAGACATGTGGGGGACTACAGACTGCAGCAGGGACCTGTTGAAGATGTCTGTGAACACCTCTGCCAGCTGAACTGCACACACCCTGAGAACACGGCCAGGGATGCCATCAGGTCCAGGAGCCTTGTGTGGGTTAACCCTTTTAAAGGATTACACACATCTGCCCTATTTAAAACAAAAGGGCAGTGTAGCTCCTGGTCCCTCTGTACCTCCACAGCCTGGCTGCTCTCAAAGCGTGCAAAAAAACTATTTAGCTCATCTGGGAGAGATGCGCACGCAGACACTCCCGCAGCACCCCCCCGCTGCTCCTTTGTAGTCAGTCATTGTCCTTAGTCCCGCCCACATATTCCTAGTGTTACAGCCTTTGAAGTCAGATTCCACCTTCTCTTTGTACTGTCTCTTTGCATTTTTTATTGCTCTCCGGAGATCATACCTAGACTTCCTGTACTCCTCCAAATCTCCCGCTGTGTGCGCGAGAGTGCGCGCTTTCAGTTTGCCGCGCACCTCACCGTTTACCCAGGGCTTTTGATTTGGGAATGTCCGTACAGAAACCTTCGTACCACGTCATCGATGCATTTCCCAATGTAGCAGATGACAGTGTCCGTGTGTGTGTTGATGATACATCACAGACCTCTGTTTTTCTGCTGCCTCGTTTCACTTCCAGAAACATACACACGCTCCCTCACTGTCGCTCTACCATCCACACACACACATGCGCACGCCACACCCCTCTCTCTCTCTCTTAAAGGGACAGCGATCTCATCTCACTCTGCATGACCCTAATATCATAACATGTGTGTTCTGGAGAATCACAGAACGGACGATCGTCCTTATTATTATGCCGTTTAAACCAATTATTTAAATGGCATCATGTAAGTTGTGCTGACAGGCATACTTGCCAACCCTCCCGATTTTCGCGGGAGACTCCCGATTTCATTGCCCTCTCCCGGTTTCCTCCCGGGGTCATATTTCTCCCGCATTTCTCCCGATTTCTGACAAAATCAGATTTACTCAGGACTGTTCCACTCGGACTTTAATACAGCTACACCATTGTTTGGTTTCCATGGTAGCGTAGCGCGCGCAACTGAAAGTCTGAGAGGGTGAGGAAGATAGTCACAGCAAACAGAACAAGAATCGACAATTCTACCCTCTGCTTACTCCTTTCCTGTAAAATACAGGTCCAGCCCACACGTTGATAATTCTCGATCGTTGGCACGCCGATAACAATTTTTTTTTTTAATGGCACTTCATATCAAAAAGGTTGCCGACCCCTGAGCTAGACCTTTATTTTGCATCTGAACTTCATGTCACAACAACATGCACGAGGAGAAGAATACCGGCGGAAACCCTAAGCCCGCCTCACTCAAATGTCCGTGCGAAACAATACAGTACAGTAGATCTGTGGGTGGATAATGTCAATCACCACAACATATTTCTTAATTAAAGCTCCAGTATTTATGAATATGTTTGGTATGTCTTTTAGGTACATTTGTTATTGATCGAGTAAGCGCTTTTATTTTGAAGGCAGTTTTTCCAGGCCTCTACCGTAATGCAGAGGACATTCGCGCACCGCAAAACAACGTGCGGGCTGGCTTGACCGCAGTATTTTAATCAAAACATGTTCTAGGGTGTACTTTGGAATTCGACCCTGGTGCAATGAGTTTTATTGTGAAGGCAGTGAGCGGAAGTGACGCAGTTAGCTGCAGTTAGCCGCTGTGTTTGTGTTCCTCTGCAAAGCTCGGAGCATCAGAGAGCGGTTCTTCTCCAGAGAGTCGGTACCATGGATGTATAATAAGCTCCGTACCCCTTAGTACCCCTCGGTACCCCGCTGGACCCAGCTGCTGCATCTCCTGCACCGTGAGTAGCTTCACAGTTAGACAGAGATATAGCTGCTGTGATCCCGATAAACCATAGCTCGGCTAAGCTAGCGGGTTCCATCATCGGACACCGTTAATCCGGCAGCAGAGACTCAGAGTCCGGTAACACCAGCTGTTAATGACAACAGTTTACACATGGTTTATAACAACACTGTGTGTGTGTGTCAGGTCTGTTAACAGAGCAGAATGATTAACAGCTGATCAGCTGACTGCAGCTCACCTGCTGACACACACACACACACACACACACACACACACACACACGTATACTAATTACAGTGTGATGTAGCCCCCCCTCCCGATGGCCAGCGCTACACAGACACATGTTAATGTGTACATGTTGTTGTTTACATGTTGTTGTTTACTTGTTTACAGTGTGATGTAGCCCCCCCCTCCCAATGGCCAGCGCTACACAGACACATGTTAATGTGCACATGTTGTTGTTTACATGTTGTTGTTTACTTGTTTACAGTGTGATGTAGCCCCCCCTCCCAATGGCCACGCTGAGGGTCTTTCTGCTCGGCTGCCTCGTGTCCTCTGCCACCTGGTCGGTGCTGCTGCTGCTCTACTTCTCTTTAGGGGCGGAACCACGGCCCCCCCCTGAAGCCCCGCAGCCAGCCAATCACCAGAGACCTGGCCCCACGGGGGGCGGGGCCTCGGCTGCAGCCGTCCAATTGGGGAGCGGAGCTATCGCCGGAAATGGGTGATTGCAAATCTTAGTTTATTTTATAAATCACAAAGTTTATTATAAATGCGTTTTATATTTATATGTGTGTGACTGTTGTGTGTGTGTGTGTGACTGTGTGTGACTGTGTGTGTGTGTGTGACTGTGTGACTGTGTGTGACTGTGTGTGTGACTGTGTGTGACTGTGTGTGTGTGTGTGGTGTGTGTGTGTGTGTGACTGTGTGTGACTGTGTGTGTGACTGTGTGACTCTGTGTGTGTGTGTGACTGTGTGTGTGACTGTGTGTGACTGTGTGACTCTGTGTGTGTGTGTGTGACTGTGTGTGTGACTGTGTGTGAGACTGTGTGTGACTGTGTGTGTATGTTTGACTGTGTGTGTGTGTGTGTGTGACTGTGTGTGTGTGTGTGTGACTGTGGTGTGTGTGTGTGTAGGGATGATCTTTAACGAGGCTGATCAGGAGCTCAGGGACTCGGGTTACCATCGACACGCCTTCACGTCCTGATCTCCACCAGACTGGGGTCTCACAGAGAGCTTGCCGGACACCAGAGACCCCCAGTGAGGATCTATATGATACTGTGATCAGTGAGGGGGGGGGGGGGGGGTCCTCATGGTAGACCCCCCAGTGAGAGGATCTATATTTATAATACTGTGATCCTCAGGTAGACCCCCCAGTGAGAGGATCCATATTTATACTGTGATCCTCAGTGAGAGGATCTATAGAGCTAGAGTTGTGTTAGCAGGTGTGAAGGGTCTCAGTGATGATCATGCCCCCCCCCCCCCCCCCCCCCCCCCCAGGTGTCGTGATAAGGCCTATCCTCCGGATCTACCTTCTACCAGCGTAGTGATCTGCTTCTTCAACGAGGCGCTGTCCGCCCTGCTGAGGACGGTGCACAGCGTGTTGGAACGCACCCCGACCGCCCTGCTGCACGAGGTCATCCTGGTGGACGACCACAGCGAGCTGGGTACACACACTTATATACACACTACACACACTTATATACACACTACACACACTCATATACACACTACACACAATACACACACTTATATACACACTACACACACTCATATACACACTACACACAATACACACACTTATATACACACTGCACACACTCATATACACACTACACACAATACACACACTTATATACACACTGCACACACTTATATACACACTACACACAATACACACACTTATATACACACTGCACACACTTATATACACACTATATATATACTATTTATACCCCTGTAATTATGTTGTGATGTCCTTTTTGTTTTCTGTTGTTTTTATGTGTAACCAATGTACCGCAGGTCTCCCTTGAAAAAGAGATCTTTGATCTCAATGAGATTTTTTAACCTGGTTAAATAAAGGCTACAAACAAACTACACACACCCTAACCCTAACCCAAACTACACACACCCTAACCCTAACCCACACTACACACACCCTAACCCTAACCCACACTACACACACCCTAACCCACACTACACACACCCTAACCCACACTACACACACCCTAACCCTAACCCACACTACACACGCCCTAACCCTAACCCACACTACACACACCCTAACCCTAACCCACACTACACACACCTAACCCTAACCCACACTCACACACCCTAACCCTAACCCTAACCCCACTACACACACCCTAACCCTAACCCTAACCCACACTACACACACCCTAACCCACACCCTAACCCACACCACACACACTTATATACACACTTATATAAATGTGTGTGTGTTCAGAGGAGCTGCAGGAGGAGCTGGAGCGTCATGTGGGGGGGGAGCTGAAGGAGAGAGTGAAGCTGGTGAGGAACCAGAGGAGGGAAGGACTCATCCGAGGACGCATGATAGGAGCCTCACACGCGACCGGTATTTCCTACCTCCTTAAACTGTGTCATTTCCTTACCTAAATCCTTGTTCCCTACATCCTTGTTCCCTAAATCCTTGTTCCCTACATCCTTGCTCCCTACATCCTTGCTCCCTACATCCTTGCTCCCTACATCCTTGTTGCCTACATCCTTCATCCCTACATCCTTGTTCCCTACATCCTCGTTCCCTAAATCCTCGTTCCCTACATCCTTCATCCCTACATCCTTGCTCCCTACATCCTTGCTCCATACATCCTTGCTCCCTACATCTGTAT
Organism: Trematomus bernacchii; assembly: GCF_902827165.1. Classification (NCBI taxonomy): domain Eukaryota; kingdom Metazoa; phylum Chordata; class Actinopteri; order Perciformes; family Nototheniidae; genus Trematomus; species Trematomus bernacchii. The sequence continues at coordinate 46,849 of NW_022987969.1, forward strand.
CCATGCCCCCTTGTCCCTCCCCCCAAGGTGAGGTGCTGGTGTTCCTGGACTCTCACTGCGAGGTGAACAGGGATTGGCTGCAGCCGCTGCTCACCCCCCTGCTCAAGACCATCGTACGTGGTCTGCCCCGTGATCGACATCATCTCAGCCGACACGCTCTCCTACTCGCCCTCCCCCCTCGTGAGGGGGGGCTTCAACTGGGGGCTGCACTTCAAGTGGGATCCCGTCCCCCCCGCGGAGCGCGGGCCCCAGGGGGTCACCGGACCAATCAGGTACCAGCTGACCAATCAGGAGACCAATTAGGTACCACTGACAGATCAGGAGACCAATTAGGTACCACTGACAGATCAGGAGACCAATTAGGTACCAGCTGACCAATCAGGAGATCAATTAGGAACCAGCTGACCAACCAGGAGACCAATCAGGAGACCAATTAGGTACCAGCTGACCAACCAGGAGACCAATCAGGTACCAGCTGACCAACCAGGAGATCAATTAGGTACCACTGACCAATCAGGAGACCGATTAGGTCCAAGCTGACCAATCAGGAGACCAATTAGGTACCAGCTGACCAACCAGGAGACCAATCAGGTACCAGCTGACCAATCACGAGACCAATTAGGTACCAGCTGACCAACCAGGAGATCAATTAGGTACCACTGACCAATCAGGAGACCGATTAGGTCCAAGCTGACCAATCAGGAGACCAATTAGGTACCAGCTGACCAATCAGGAGACCAATTAGGTACCAGCTGGCCAACCAGGAGACCAATTAGGTACCAGCTGACCAATCAGGAGACCAATTAGGTACCAGCTGACCAACCAGGAAATCAATTAGGTACCACTGACCAATCAGGAGACCGATTAGGTCCAAGCTGACCAATCAGGAGACTAATTAGGTACCAGCTGACCAATCAGGAGACCAATTAGGTACCAGCTGACCAATCAGGAGACCAATTAGGTACCAGCTGACCAATCAGGAGATCAATTAGGTCCAAGCTGACCAATCAGGAGACCAATTAGGTACCAGCTGACCAATCAGGAGACCAATTAGGTACCAGCTGGCCAACCAGGAGACCAATTAGGTACCAGCTGACCAATCAGGAGACCAACCTGAAGAAAGCTGACCAATCAGGGTGCAGCTTGTTGTTGATTAAACATGTTTGTTTACACCCCCCCCAGGTCTCCCACCATGGCCGGCGGTTGTTTGCCATAAACAGGAAGTACTTTAACGAGCTCGGCCAATACGACGCGGGCATGGACATCTGGGGCGGGGAGAACCTGGAGATCTCCTTCAGGGTGAGGCTCAGATTCACAGACTGTCAGTGAAGGCACCACATTATATTTATATATAAATATAATAATAATAATGATCTACTCTATAGATCTGGATGTGTGGCGGTCAGTTATTGATCATCCCCTGCTCCAGAATCGGACACATCTTCAGGAAGAGGAGACCCTACGGATCCCCGGGTGGGGGGGACACCATGGCTCACAACTCACTAAGACTGGCTCACGTGTGGATGGACGAGTACAAGGTACACACTCACACACACAGACAGACAGACAGACAGACAGACAGACACACAGACTCTCACACACACAGACACACACACACACGCACACGCACACACACAGACACTCACACACACACACAGACTCTCACACACACAGACACACACACACAGACACACACTCTAATTGTCAGAGTGGTAACTTGTTTGTAGTCCTGACCTCACTTCCTGTTTGTAGTCCTCTGACCACTTCCTGTCTGTGGTCCAATCAGGAGCAGTTCCTGTCTCTGCGTCCGGAGCTGCGTGACCGTGGTTACGGAGACGTCAGTGATCGTGTTGCGTTGAGGGAGCGTCTGCAGTGTAGGACGTTCGCGCTGTACCGGGACACCGTTTACCCGAGATGCAAACGCACGGAAACAAAAACCTGCCTTGTTCAACAACAAGAGCCTGAGGAGGCCCAAAGTCCTGCAGCGAGGCCGGGTACTGAACGCACCACACATCATCAGACCCTGAACGCACCACGCACACACACACTGTATACTAAGTCTGCAGTCACTGAACGCACCACGCATCATCACACACTGAACGCACACACGCATCATCGTTATCTCACTTCTACTCCTTTCTCTGTTGTCTCAATTCCTGTTTCAGTTGCGCTCACTCTCGTCGGGGGGGTGTTTGGGGGCCCTGGGCCGGGCAAAGTCAAAAGGGGGGGGGCTGTGCTGAGGCATGTGACCCCCGAGACCCCGAGCAGGTGACACACACCACACACACACCCACACACACTCTCGCATGTTGGTGCTGTGAGTGATAGTAGAGCAAAGTCTATATGATGTAGTGCACTGTATACAGTAAATGTATATAATGTGTATATCTGTGTATATAATGTGTATTCTGTATATTTATGTGTATCTGTAGGTGTGGTCGTACGATGAGGACGGCCAGCTGCTTCTCGCCTTCTCTCTTGTGTCTCGACCCTCTGAGGTCCGGACCCTGGACCCCCCCCGCCTGATGAAGTGCCACGGCTCGGGGGGGTCTCAGCAGTGGAGCCTGGGGGTGAGACGTGCACACACACACACACACACACACACACACACGCACACACACACACACACACTATGAAACTCACATTTAATGTAATCCCCCCCCAGAAGTCCAACCGGCTGTACCAGGTTTCCGTTGGTCAGTGTCTCTCCGTCTCTCGACTAATCAGGCCGAAGGTTCTGTTTCCAAGGGTCCATTACCATGGCGATCTGCGACGCCTCAGAGGATCAGCAGTGGCAGCTGGAGGCCTGAGCGGCCAATCAGAATCCTCCGTTGCTTCAGAACTTCCGTTTCCTCCAGGACGGCTTCAACCAATCAGAAAACTCCAACCAATCAGGACGACTTCAACCAATCAGCAGATTTTACTCTGAAATAATTGATTTGAACGGAAACAGAGTGACAGATGGGACCGACTAGGGTTTAAACCCTGCAGACCCTCACCCTTAAACTGAGGGTCTACAGGAGGTCTA